>NC_056731.1:928117471-928312471 GCF_019279795.1 Protopterus annectens
ATTGACTTGATCTCTAGGTGGGTGTTGAAAGAGTCAGACACAGTTGAGCCAGTCCTCAAAAGACAGGATTGGATTTTGACACCACTTGTAGAAAGGGAGTTCTCGAGCAAATATGTGCCTGTAGATGCTATGGTCATGGCGATGGCCACCATGAAGGATCTTGCTGAGCAGATTTCCTCTTTCCATCCCCCTAACAGCAAGTCTAGGGCATTGGACAGTTTTGGGAAGCTTGTGTATACTTCCGTAACTTTTGCCCTCAGGTTGTTGAACTACCTGGCGCTCTTTATGAGACTACAAAGGGACTTGATAAAGGAAGTCTCAAATTCCCTTTCTTGGACCATTGCCTCTGAGACTCGGACATCTGTGACTTCACAATTGGCTACCTTGTAGTCTATTTCTAATTCATCCATGAGGCTTATCTCGCATGCAGCAGTAGGTACCTCAAGGGTGGCTGGTTCAAGCTTTTCCATCAGGAGGCATGCCTAGATACACTTGCATGATCTTGTGGGGAACCCTTCAAGTCCTCATTTGTCAGTGCACCTTTTGGCAGCAGTTCATTGTTTGGGGCTAAAGTTAAGTACACATTCTGCAGGTGTGAGTAAGATGGAAAGACGGTCTCTTCAGTGGGTATACATTTTTTGACTCTTCAAAGAACCTTTTCTAGGAATCAACAGTGTGGTTCAGAAAGTCCCAGGGTCCTTTCCAAGATCCATGTGGGATAGTTCCCTCAGAGGGAGGAACTAGAATGGATAACGCCTATATGGTAGCGGAGTCCCGCAGAACCACGGTTCCAGAGATTCATCCTCCAACAGTTCCTACCAGCGCTCCTGAAAGAAGGCCTGATTGTCACCCTCTGGAACTAGCCAGGAGTTTATTATCCCTGCATCAGTGAGCCTGGCTAGACATAACAAAAGATGCGTTTGTGCATATCATATCCAGAGGTTATATTATTCCCTTTTCCCCTCCTTGTGTATCAGTTTCCCGATGTTCCACCCATTCAGAGGAAAGTAGCAGCAATTGATATACAAAAGCTGCTAAAAAGAGTCTTCCAAGAGGTACCACCAGACAAGATATAATCTGGAACTTACTCAAGACTCTTTTTAGTGCCAAAGGAAATGGGACTGGAGGCAGATTTTGGACTTCAGCAACTTGAACAAGTCGGTTCGACACACAAAGTTTTAGATGCTCACGGTTCAGTCCATTCTGCTCTTTTTGAGCAAGGATGACTGGATGTGCTCGATAGACCTTCAGGATGCATACTATCACATAAAAATGAACAGATAATCCTGAAGCTATTTACGCTTCTGGCTGGGAGCCACTCATTACCAGTTCAGAGCATTGCCCTTTGGTCTCACCACATCCCCAAGGGTGTTCACCAAATGCATGGCAGTAGTAGCAGCTCACTTGAGACTGCAGGGATTCAGAGTGTTTCCGTACTTGGATAACTGGCTCATTACCATCCTGACCAAGCATCTGCTAATAAGAGCAAGAGATCAGGTACTCCAGACTTGCTCCCATGTAGAGATAAGCCAGTAGTGAAAATTTGTTTATTTTCCATTACAGTCCAATAAAAGCACTAAAATCCAGAAAACGTTGCAATAAACGAGGAAACCACAAAAAACATAAAATACGCAAATACTTAACTTTATCACTGTGTTTTCGTTCTCGCTTAGAACTTCTACAGACAGCTGTTCACAGCTAGCCATTCCTTCCATTAATATAACGGTTAATTAATAGAATAAATAATCCAACAATGCAATTAACTTTAAAGGTAAATGAATTATAAAACATAATGATTCTTAAAATATAATACATTTATTTATTTATTTTATTTTATTTTATTTTACATTTGTTGACCGGGAGAGTCCAACTGGATACAAGTCCATTTTCAGTGGAGGCCTTTGGAGAAAAGCTCCAAGAAAACAATTTATTACAGACAAAAAGGTAAGGACAAGACTTTGACATACAATATTTCTTAGAAGATAGGATACATTCATTTGCTACTATATAGTACTAACTTTAGAAGATATTACAAAGCATGATATTCCTGGAATAGTTTACTGTCATAAAAAAGAAAGAGAGAAGAAAGGCTCCATGAGAGCAGTTGTTTCTGGATATAGATGTGAAGGACAGCAAATAGATATACAGTGTTTCTTAAAGGGTAGGATACCTACTCCTGGTACTATATCTTGTTAACTTTAGAAGATAGTGGATAGCACAACATTGCTGGGATAGTTTACAGTAACCCCTAGAGAGCCAGGATGTGCAATTGTTTAATTGTCTTAAGTGGGTACAGTGTTCTGAAATGGTTAGTTTGACAGTCTTAATTACGTTCGGTGAAATTTCAAAAATGAGATATTAGCCAAGGGAGATGCAGGAGCATAGTTGGTTATTCATGAAGTGAGTTTTGACTAGTTTCTTGAACTGGGTCGGGGCTTTGCTGTCAGTTAAATGGGCAGGAAGGGAATTCCAGGTCTTTGATGTATAGTGGCTGTAGACAGACTTACCAGCCTCATTGTTATATTTGGTTACTTTGAGGAGGTTTTGTGTGCTAGATCTTAAGGGCCTGGTAGTTGTATAGGGTTGAAGCAGAGTTTGTAGGGCTGGGGTGTTATCAGAGTTATGTATTATTATGTGGGCTAATGATGGTTGATTAAGTAGTAGTAGTGGTAGTTTTAACCAACTGAGTTTTTTTAGGCAGTCGCAGTGGTGCGTTCTGATGGGTGAGGTTGTAGCGAATTTGGCTATCTTATAACAACTGTCAAGTTTGTTTAGGTCAGGCTTTCGGAGATTTGTAAGCATGGAGGAGGCATACAGTAGGGTGGATAATAGGTGAGTCCTGGCTATTGTAATTTTGGAGTGGTTGGTGAGAAATTTTTTATTGCAATAGAGTAGACCAAGTTTTTTATGTAGTTTTTTTATGGTTACGGAAATATGTAAGTCAAATCTAAGGTGATTATTTCAACCCCTAGCAGCTTGGTATGATTTGTGGGGGTGATTGTTGTATTGTTATTAGAGGAGATGATGAAACTATTGGAGGGAGGTGTGGATCTGTGGGAGCTAAATAGTAGTAGTTTTGTTGTACCTGGGTTTAGAATGAGGCTTTCTTTCGGCTAGGGAAAAGCATTCTTGTGTTAGGGAGTGAAGGAGGTCAGTTGTTTTGGCTGCACATATTATGGTGGTATCATCTGCATATTGCACTATCGAGGCTTTGGAAATATTGAATGGGAGCTGATTGGTGAAGAGGGTAAAAAGCTGTGGTCCCAGGATGAAGCCTTGGGGTTACCCCTAGGGAGACTGGTAGGGAGGGAGAGAGTTGGTTTTGCCACATTACAGCTTGTTGCCTTCCCTCTAGGTAGTTTTTAAACCAGAAGATGGCAGGGGTAGTAAGGTTTAGAGTGGATAGTGAGTGCTGTGCTTAAAACACCTTTAAAAATGTTATGGTATCTTTCAAAGGGAAGCATACTTTTAGAAGGATTGAGCAAGTCCTATTCCTTATACATAAATAAACCATAGATAAAGATTAAATATGAAAGCATAAAATATATATAAATACAGTTCTACTATAAGGAAAGAAATCCTGCTATGAAGGGAAGAATGTTGTTGTGTCTGTCGACTTTTCCCGGTTAGGGGTCGCCACAGCGGAACTCCGGTCTGCTAATGATTGGCAGTTGATTTTTACTTGCTGAGTTGCCGGCCCTAACGCACAACCTTCAACGAAGGTACGCCCATTCATGCATGTCTCCACAGTAGACGCTCTACCTAAGTATCGAATGGGACAACATCTTGCTGTGAGGCGACAACGCTACCGCAGCACCACCACCGCGGATATAAAGGGAAGAATGTATTTACTTATAATCTGCTGCCACCTACTGTCCCCACCAGTCATTACAACCCATTAGTCCACACTTTCTACTCCCCCAAAAATTGTATTAAAATCATATTAAAACCTTAACCTTATATTTAAAGTCTAGCAAACCATGACTTTAGTACTGGATTAAGAGAAATATTCTTATTGAGTCCGGGAGGTTTATTGGCTTCCAATATTAGTTGCCATTATGTTTCTCTGTATTCTGTTTTGGTATCTCATTGTCCTCCCCGAACATCATTGGGAATTTCTTCAAGTACAAAAAATGTAAAAATGCTTCTTTACAATTAATAGTATGTTTTGTAAAGTGCATTTGTATTCTCTTTTTTCTTCGGATGTCATATAAATGTTCATAAATTCTTCTTTTGATTGCCCTTTCAGTTTTTCCCACAAAATAGAACATTTTTTGCATTCTGCCAGGAATACCACCCCTTACTGTCACAATTTGTATATGTTTTAGCCTCTGTATATCTATCTGTACTGTGTGTGTGTGTGTGTGTGTGTGTGTGTGTGTGTGTGTGTGTGTGTGTGTGTGTGTGTGTGTGTGTGTGTGTGTATGTATATATATACTTCTTTGTAAATATATTTCTTTGTTACTAATGTGTAGGCATTGGGCACATTTTCCACATTTACATGTACCCTTCTTTCTGAATTTATATTTCTCTCAATTTCATTCTCTGAGTAATGTTTAATATTTTCATCTCTTTTATATGTAAACCTAAGCTGTTGTTTAAATATAATATCCAAGTCTGAAAAATTGGAAAACATTTGCAAATTTTTAGTAATAATATTTCTAATAACCCTAGCATCCTTATTAAAATTCATAACAAAAATCTCCTGGCTGTGTTCCTCTGTGTTTTACCCTATTATTTACTTTCTTATTCTTATTTGTATCAATAATATTTCCCTCAGAAGGTACTACCCCTCTTCCTACCAAGGAACTAAATCTCCTTCCCTTTATTACTTTATCCAAAACTATTTCTATCAATTTAATCGGATGTTTTCTATCTAAAAACATATTTTTCAAAATATCATATTCAATTTTTATTGGATAGTACTGTCACTAATCTTTAACTGCTTGATTTCATTTGATTTATGCTGAAACCTAGCAGTGTATTATCTGCTGAAAAATGCTGCAATCTTGTCTGTTTTATTGACTCCTGCATGCTTGCTTATTGTTTTACTGTACAATTGGAAGGTATAAGCTCTTTATACTGTAGAAATTCTGTATATAGTAATTGGATATTGACAACTGCAGTCTCTCTTCCTTCCGCTTATTCCAGCTTGACTAAACACTAGCATCCCTTGAACTTGCTATGTTCTGTAGTCTTTCTTCCTTTTTGCCTGCTCCAAATTTTTGAGTAAACGCTTGCTTCTCTTGACCATTCAGCTTTTACCTGTGTGCTTTCTCCCCTCCCAGTACCTACTTAAAGGGCCCTTTCTTCAAAGCTTTTCTTTAATAACTGCTGCTTTCTTGCTTACTGTTAATGCTGTACAATTAGAAGGCATAATCTGTTTATACTGTAGGATTTCCGCATGTAGTATTTGGGTACTGCATTCTCTCTTCCTTCTGCTTTTTCCTGCCTGGCTAAATGCTAGTGTCCCTTAACCTTGTTATGTTTTTCATTCTTACTTTTGCACACTCCAAACGTTAGAGTAAATGCATGCTTCCCTTGATCGTTCTTCTATTACCTGTGTTTGCCCCCCTGTACCTATTTAAAGGCTCTTTTCTCCATATTTGTCTTGTAAACTAAGCTACTCTCCTTTCTAGCTCCTCAAGCCTTGCTAGTCTTGTCTTTCCTTTCTACTGCTACCTGTAAACCCTGGAATACTCTCTCCAGACCATCTGCCTTTCTTTCTCATCCTCCAGATTGCAACTTTCACTCTGTTTTTTATTTTTTTTTTCTATGTCTCTCATTCCTTTGCCTTCTATTTCACTCTTTCTGCTTTCCTCTAATATTCACTACCCCTTCATCAATTGCTCTCTTCTAGATATTTAATATTTTTTACCACCTTAAGCTCACTGTCTTATTTTCATTACATCTCTTTTATTTCACAGTAGTCAACTACACGGAAAAGTGACCTCAAACCCTCCACCCTGAATATACCTGGCTGATATTCTATCTACTGACCCTCAAAGCAATACAAGGATTGTTGTCTAGCCAAGGATGGGAGGAAATAAAAAAAAAATAGAAAACACCATCACAAACTTTATGTACGTGTCCCAATTGCTTCTTCCTCACCTGATGTTAAACGTTTTTGTGCAAATTAATGTAGGCTGTGGCGTGCACATGTATTTCTCATCTCACTAGCCCCCCCATCACCACCACCTTTCTTCCACCCCTACTGAGTATGCATCTCTCTCCTTAGTCTCTGTATCACTTTGGCACCTAACTCACTTCAGGAAAGCATGTTAAAGGCTAAGCTGCCTCTGTCCTCTCTTTTCTAAACCAAGGGTTCACTTCGTACATTATTAACATCTGACTTTACTCACCTAGTTTCTACACTCTAGTCCCAAGTAGGTAACTAAACTCCCATTTCAGCTTTTGGAGTTTTTTTCCAATGGATAAAATACGGTTTCCATTCTACCAAACATGTCTTGTGCAGCACTGTCAGCTGTTAACATATATTATTGCCTGCAAGTTTTACAGTGCCTGTGTCTCTGAGATTCACAGCTGCTTGCAGGCTGGTGCATCCCGCCCCTTTCGTCTTTTTCTTCGCTCCAGGCTCACTCTGCTCCCCTACCCCCACTCCCACCCACCCTTTCCCTAGATTTATACCTAATAAAACACACACCCTTCTACCTCCAGCCAATACACCTCTTGCCGCAATCCCCTCCCCTTCCTCTCACCTCCACACCTCAGTTCCTTGCTAGCCAATTCTCTCCTACCCCACCTATTCTACCTCTTGCTTAGCTCCACCTCCTTCCACTCATGCTCCATCATTCACCTTCAATCACCTGGTCTCCCTCTGCCCTCCGCCAATAGCCACACCCACACATATGCAGCCATTGGCTTACAGCTCTACAACACAACTACCTTTCTCCTCCAGCCTTTCATTTACCCACACATAGGACATACCCTTCAACTCACAGATATGTAAAACTTACCAGTAAATTCACACAACTTACTCTATGCAATATAACACAAATTAAACTCCAGGCTGACATCCACCCCAACCCAGGCCCTCTCACCCACATCCCTCATTACCCAATCATTTCCCCACCCAGCCCTCCACCAATCTCTCCCCAACATACTACTAACCACCACCCTCTTCCCCCACTTCCAAAGACCAACAACTCAGACCTTGTCTTTATGCACTTTAACCTCTGTAGTATCATAAATAAAATTACTGAATTCCATGCAACCCTTGACTACTACTTACCTGACATTGCAGCTGTAACCGAAACCTGGCTAAAGCCCCACATCAAAGACAAAGAAATTATTGCAAATGGATATAACATAATTAGATTAGACAGACCAAACAAAAGGGGTGGTGGTGTTGCTATTATGTACAAAGACACACTCAAACTGGAACTATTAAACTGTGCCCCTGCTGACTACCTAACTCCGAAATCCTAGCAACACACCTAGTAGTAAAACCTAACAAATCTATTATTGTCATAATGACCTACCCCCCCCCCAGGAACAACCTACCCATAATTGAGAATCTTCTTGCCTGGGCATCAACTAATTTCAGCCAGGAGGCCATTGTCTTGGGTGATTTTAACCTGGATTGGCATTCCTGCAACACCAACAGCCCCTCCAATTTCCTAAACCTCTTCAATTTCACTCAAACCATATCGTGTCCAACCAGGCTAGATAAACATTCAAAAAACAGTCCACACTAGATTGGATACTAACCAACAAACCAAATCTAGGTTATTTAGCAGGCTGCCTTCCAGACTCCCTCAGTGACCACTCGCCTACCTTCCTGTACAGAAAACGACCTCAAACACAAACCAACACAATATATAAATTTATCAGGAACATAAAAAATCTTTTTCCCCTCCACTTTCAACCACCTTCTTCAGCAAAGTAACTGGTCACCTCTTAGAAACCTCCCACAACAATACCTTTCTTAAAATACTCCACAATCTAGCACCCACAAGAAAAATAAGAGCAAAAACTAGACACATACCTTGGCTATCTAAAGATACCCTCGCACTGCTGTAGCAGAGAGACAAGCCATGGTCCACTTATCACACTACCAAAAATAAAATAGACCACACAACATATCAGCAGCTACATAACCAAACTAAGAGACAGATAAAAATAGACAAGCAAAAATATTTCCTTTCAGATCAGCAAACCCACCAATCTAACCGTAGAAAATTATGGCAAAACATTAACAATCTTCTCAACCAAGACTGTATCCCTACCCCTCCCACCTAACAACTCCAGGGTTTCAGACCCAATAGCTACACAATTTAATACCCACTTCATTAACTCAATCACATCTCTTCTTGGTAATCCCATCTAATCAATGTCTTGCTGTTCCCCTTCCCAGCTCCCCCACCCCTTCTCTTTCACCCCACTCCAAACAAACTACATAAAATCTCTCCTTTCCAAACTCAAACCCTGCTGTCTAGCAGCTGATAAATTACCTAATGAATTCCTTAAAATTGCGGCCCCCTCAATCGCTTATCCCTCATCAGTTCTAATCAACCGTTCTATCTCTGAACAGTATGTACTCCATCTATGGAAAATATCCCACATATTCCCCTACACAAAGGTGGCCCCTCTAAGAATCTAACTAACTGCAATCCCATAGCCATTCTCTCCCCTCTAGCCAAAGTCGTAGAAAAATGCATTCACTCACAACTCCTTGCCCACCTCCTTAATCACAAACTCCTATCCCCCATACAACACGGATTTAGACCAAAACATAGTACCAGTACTGCCCTTCTATCTTTCACAAACACCATTCAAGATTTTATAAACAGTGGCCAAATGGTCTCCTCTATATTCCTTAACATGTCAAAAGCCTTTGACACCGTCTCCCACCCAGTCCTACTAAACAAACTATCATCCCATGGCCTCAACACAACATCCTTGTCCTGGTTCCATAGTTGTCTCTCTAACCGTCAGCAAGCCACCAAATGGGAGAACACCCTGTCCCCCTTCTACCCATCACTGTTGGTGTTACCCCAAGGATCCATACTTGGCCCCCTTCTCTTTACAATTTTTACTAACAATTTCAGCTCTTCAACCCAACTAGCCTCCATAGTCCACTATGCTGATGACTGTACATTAATCTGCATAGCCCCCGACCCCCAGAACCTACAAACAAAAATCTTTCCAGGACATATAAAACTACCTCACTAGCCATCACCTCATACTTAACCAAGTTAATTGTCTTCAATTACAATAAATCACGAATAGAGTGCAGAAAGCCAAAGAAAACTGAGAAACTTCTATATATTCGTTTAGAAGTATTTTTAAGGAATATACCAAACTGCACAGACCATCACATAAACGCAATTCCAACAACACAGTTTCCAAGCGTTTTCATCCAAACCAATTGGACTTCATCAGACATTAAACAAACATTAAATAGATCTATATATACTAGTTTGACTAACCCACTGACCAATGAATTTTGCCTTAAACATTTGAATTAGGCAAATTAGAAAAAACGGCCTCATTAATATTAAAATCAGGTAAAATGTAATACACATAGTCATCACCTTGAAAATGAATAAAAACAAATCAAAACCTATCCTTAATTAAATACACAAACATATATATATGTTGAATTTAATAAATATATTAAAAACTCTAACAATATGAAATAAAGTGCTTGTGCTGAACTGACAAAATGTTCCTATGTCTATCTGTAGCAAGATTCCTCCCTCTGCTGTCAAAAACCTGTATTGCACGTATGTATCTAAAATACAATAAAATGTTAAAAAACAAAACAATGTTTTATTTTTTATCTATTTATATATTTATTCATTTACAGATGGAAGAACATACAGTATTAAGCACTTTATAATGATTATTTGCACAAGCACTTTATTGGTAACAATAGTATTTCATGAAATTTTGTATTTACATATATATGTTTTTTATTGTATTTTAGATACATACGTGCAATACAGGTTTTTGACAGCAGAGGGAGGAATCTTGCTACAGATAGACATAGGAACATTTTGTCAGTTCAGCACAAGCACTTTATTTCATATTGTTAGAGTTTTTAATATAATATTTATTAAATTCAACATATATATATGTTTGTGTATTTAATTAAGGATAGGTTTTGATTTGTTTTTATTCATTTTCAATGTGATGACTATGTGTATTACATTTTACCTGATTTTAATATTAATGAGGCCGTTTTTCTAATTTGCCTAATTCAAATGTTTAAGGCAAAATTCATTGGTCAGTGGGTTAGTCAAACTAGTATATATAGATCTATTTAATGTTTGTTTAATGTCTGATGAAGTCCAATTGGTTTGGATGAAAACGCTTGGAAACTGTGTTGTTGGAATTGCGTTTATGTGATGGTCTGTGCAGTTTGGTATATTCATTAAAAATACTTCTAAACGAATATATAGAAGTTTCTCAGTTTTCTTTGGCTTTCTGCACTCTATTCGTGATTTATTGGTATTATTTGAGTGCATCCAGTGTTTTTCGTAGTTCAATTACAATAAACCCAAAACATGTCTGACTCCACTTTCTATCCTTTCCACAAACTGAATCAAAATAGATCCCACCAGCCAAGCCAAACTTCTAGGTGTCACAATTGATGATAACCACACCCGCATCTCCCTCACTATCAAAAAAGTCCACTCCAAACTTGGCACCCTTTACAGAATTAAACCTTACCTTACAGACAAAGCAATTATTGCATAACACTGTTCTCACTATTAACTTATGCAGCCAGTTTTTATCACTGTGCCATTTTTTGTTAAATTTGTTAATTATTTGCTAATTATTGTTATGTAACTAATTTCTTAATTGACTAGCTTTGTACATTGTTGATTAATACGTGTTCAATTCGATTGTTTAATACTGTCTATTTTCTGTATGGAGATTTTCTCCCCAGGCCTCTGCTGAAAATGTGAGCAGTCGGACATTACCTGGTAAACTAACAAAAATAAATAAATATTTTGAAAATTGATATTATCTGAACTCATCCTTGAGATCCTCCTAAATTATCCTTTTAAAATATTTATTTTTGTATATGGGGTGCGCACTGGTGAAATATAAATATAAATGGAAAAAGTACTTTTTCTATACACTGTAGACTTGTATTCTTTTTTAGTCACAACTTTGTGTATTGTTACATTCAAATAATTAACCTTATCTTTACTTCTAAGTAAATTTTAAAAACTCAGTGGTACAACTAATGTATTCTAAGAATTCTATTAGTCTTTCTTCAGTGTCTTTCCAAAATATACATAAATCATCTACATATCTGTTGTACATACACCAATTTTCTACTTAAGGGGAGTTGAAAATACATTTTCTCCCACATGCTAAGAACTATATTTGCAAAACTGGGGGCACAACTTGCTCCCATAGCAACTCCATTTTTTTGTTTGAAAAATTCTGCTTTGAAGTGAATAAAATTATTAAGTACTATTTCCATTAGTTTTATAATAATTCTGAAATCGTTAAAACTACATTTCTTTTCTTCTATTAGAGCCTCTTCAAACCACTCCATACCTATTTCATGTGGTATAACAGAAAACAAATCCATAATGTTTATGGTCACAAATATTATCTCATCATTGTATTGATTCTGGTCTATTTCTTTGAGGAAGTCCCATGAATTCTTTAAAATACCCTCCTGCAGCACCCATATGGTTTTACATTTCATATCAATAAATGTAGCTATTGCTTAAGTCTTTGTTCCATTTTCTGCTACAGTGGGCCTGAGCGGAGGTTTGCTAGCATCTTTTTGGACTTTAGGGATTCCGTAGATAGCAGGTGACAACTGTTTTTCTACCCATACAAAATTGTAAGTCTGTAAATCTATCATATCATCATATAATAAATCTCTCAAAGAAAAATCTATTTTAGAGTGGGCAATATCAAATTCATCGATGGAAACACATATATTTATTTTATCTTCCAAAATATGCATTTTACTAACATAAATTATATTATCCATAATTATCATGCCATCCCCTTTATCCGGTCTCATTGCTCTAATATTTGTGTTCTTACTAAGGTCTAACAACAGTTTTCTTTCTTTAAAGGGAGGTCTGAATATGGGGCGGCCACGGTGGTGCAGTGGTTAGCATTGCTGCCTCACAGCAAGAGGTTCTCCGGTTCGATCCTCGGCTGGGGTGCCTTCTGTGCGGAGTCTGCATGTCCTCCCTGTGGTCGCGTGGGTTTCCTCCGGGTGCTCCGGTTTCCTCCCACATCCCAAAGACATGCTGCAGGTGGATTGGACACTCTAAATTGGCCCTAGGTGTGCGTGTGAGTGTGCCTTCTGTGGAAGGTTGGGCGCCGGGCTGGCAACTCGACACCGTAAAACTCCACTGCCATTCAATGTGCGGACAAGGTGATCCGCTGTGGCGACCCCTAACCGGGAAAAAGCCGAAAGAAGAAGAAGAAAGGGAGGTCTGAATATGTTTGTCTGACTTAACATGTCCCTTAATCCTTTTTCTGCAGCCAATTCAAAAATTTTAATTTGCGGGTGTAAAGGAGGATTGTACAGTAGATATAAAAAGTGTACACACCCCTGTTAAAATGCCAGATTTTTGTGATATAAAAAAGTGAGACCACAATAAATAATTTCAAAACTTTTCCCATCTTTAATGTAATCTGTAACTTGTGCAGTTCAATTGAAAAACAAACAAATCTGTTAGGGGAAAAAATAAAAAAAAATGTACATTAAGCTGGTTGCATCAGTGTGCACACCCTTAAACTAATACTTTGTTGAAGCACCTTTTGATTTAATTACAACATTTAGTCTTCTTGGGTGGGAGTCTATCAACATGGCATAGCTTGACTTGGCTATATTTGCCCACTCTTCCTTGCAAAAGCACTCCAAATCTGTCAGATTGCGAGGACATCTCTTGTGTACAGCTCTCTTCACGTCACCCCCACAGATTTTCTATTGGATTTAGATCTGGGCTTTGGCTGGGCCATTCAAAAACTTTAAATGTTGTCCTATCTCGCCTTCATTCTTACAATTATTGGTTTAGAGCTGATTCTCGGCTCCGACCTGGCTGAATACACAGCTGAAAGACTCAAACTTTGCTTGTGGCAAGTAGGTATCCCATAATGCAGTGGTGTAACTCCCCAGATCTCATTTGCCGCTTTGAGGTTGGATGCGCTTTTCTTGGCCGTGGCTAAGTTGTGAAAAATTTTGGCTTGTGGCAAGTAGGTATCCTATAATGCAGTGGTGTAACTCCCCAGATCTCATTTGCCGCTTTGAGGTTGGATGCGCTTTTCTTGGCCGTGGCTAAGTTGTGAAAAGTTTTCTACTTATTACCTTATTAGAACCATTAATCTTTTTCTGTATTACAGTAGATTTTTTTTCTTGCATTGTAGTTACATAGTTAGCTTTCGAACTAGTAATATCTAAATTGTTATAGCTATTATTCCCTTTGGTGCTGCCTTTGGCCGTCGTTTCGTAGGCCTTACTGTATCCCTTGTAGTGGTTGTTGTGTCTTGTCATATAGCTTAATAGTAGCTCGTTTAAGTTAGAGAGCTCTTCGCCCATTTTAGTTAGTGGGCTTATAGTTGGTGTGTTGTTTTTTTCTGGGAAATATGGCGGTTTTAGTTAGAGGCCATATTTTCTTCCCTTGTTATCTGTCTCCTCGGTGTTTCCTGTAGTTAGCTATAGATTAGTAGTCTTGTAAGTAGAATTTCTTGTTGTTATACTGTGGTGTTTATCATTGTCATGTCCAAAGACCCAAAGGAGAGGGAACATAAGCCTTCGGGCTTCAAAAAATGCCAGAAGTGTTCACAAAAAATGTCCATCACTGACGGTCATGTCATATGTGTGTATTGCCTTGGAGCTATTCATTTACAAGAGGACTGTACATTCTGTCATTGCTTCAGTGCCAGGGTTTTACAAGAAAGGAGAAACAAATTGATCCTTAAGGGGCTCTTAAAGCCAACTTTTGAGGAAGCTATCCACAGTTCTTCTTCCTCTTCTTCTAAAAAGGAGAAACCTCAAAAGAGGCAATCATCTGCTACATCGGCTCAGTAGGAGCCGCCGGTCAAGTTACCAAAAATTTCTAAGGCTACTACCTCCTCGGTTCCACAGTCCTCAGAGCCTTCGGAGGTTATATTGATTGACAAGCCTGGTTCATCGGCTCCAGAGTCTTCGGAGCCACAAGATACCTCTTCTCGGAGCTGGTCCATGGATATTTCTCCAGTTTCCCTGACACTGAGATCTCCCATTTTGCACAGATGTCGTTCTCCAGGTCCACCAGGAGCTTATCTGACGATGACGTGGAGTGTGTGGTGCGCAGACTCTTGAAGTCATTGGCGCTAACCAAATTATTTTCAGCTCCGACCCATTTGGTCCCGGAGCCTACTGTACCAATCGTACTCACTGTTGTTCCTACTCCGAGCCAATCTGGGCCTTCGGAGCCAGAGTGCTTGGTACCACTTACAGTGGATCCATTGATTCCAAGACCCCCCTTGGTGTTCACAGAGCTAACCTCTGCTCTGACACTCGCTGCGCCATCTGGAGAGTCTGGGAGCCAGGGGTTCCCCGGTCGGCCCCTAGGGGGATTCTCGGCCCCGATTGTATTCAGTGCTGAGCCTACCCCTTGGAGCGTTGGCCCGGGTTAGCTCAGCTCCTACATCGGCCTCGGGTTCAATCTCGCTGGTTCCGGTGGCTCACTCTTCTTTCCTCGGAGCCGGTGGGATCCACCTTTGAGCTGATGAGGAGTGTGCTGTCTATCCATATAGCTCCACATAAGGATACCAGCACTCGTTCCCGTAAGGCACCGGCTACTGTCTTGGCACCACCCATTCCACAGGACAGCAGAGATCCAGAGTCTCAGGCTCCCATATTGGGCAAACTCCTCTCCTCCGGGGCCTCCCCAGAATACCCTTCTGAGGAGCCGCCTCGGAAGAGAACTTGCAAGAGGAAGCATGTAGACTCTCCAGATGAGTCCGTCACTTCAGACACTGATCTCGAGGAGTTGGAAGGGTTCCCACAGTCGTCTTCTGATGATATCTCATTTGCAGATATTCTAGAGATCCTGAAGCAGAGAGGCAGCTGGCAGGCCACCACCCCTTTTGGTGAGTAGTCAGTGTACCTGAAGTTCTTGGATCTCAAACTTCAGCCTCCTGGGTGTCTCCGCCTTTCGATGAGCTAATGGACCTGATCAGTCAAAAGGTGTGGGAGTCACCTGACACAGTGAAACCAGTCCCTCGGAGGCCAAACAAATTCTTATCAGTTCCTTCGGGAAAGGATTTCCTCACTAAGGGGGTACCTGTCGATGCTATGGTGGTGGCAGCAGCCACCAAGAAGGAACTTTCAGAGACATCCTCATCTGTTCATCCTCCGAATAAAGACTCTCAAATGATGGACAGATACTGGAAGCGTGTCTTTTTGTCAGCGACTTTTACTCTTTTGTCGCTGAACTACCTCACTCATTTCACAAGGCTACAGAGTGATCCCCTGAAAGAACTAGGAGATGCTCTACAATGTACATTGGCTGCGGGGGTGAATGAGAAGGTCTCCCCCCAGCTATCCACTTTAAATTCCATCGTCATCTCCTCCATGAGGCTGATATCCTACGCAGCTGATGGAGCGAGCAGGGCAGCGGGTTCCAAAGTTTCCCTTAGGAGACACTCCTGGATGTGCTTGTGCAATTTTGCTGAGTCCTTTAAGTCTACTTTTACTAATGCCCCTTTTGATGTTTCCTCACTCTTTGGACTGAAAGTAAAAGACACTCTCACCCGATGCGAGCAGGAAGGAAAAACTCTCTCTGCCGTTGGAGTATGTTTCTCCCTACCTTCAAGACCTTATCCTAAAGGTCAGAAGAGTGGGAAAATGTGGTCCAGAATATCCCAGAGAGTTTTCCAGGATGCATGGGGTGATTCCTTCCCCAGGGGCAGAGCGGGAGGTAACAACGGTAGACGCCGCCGTAGAGGCAGAGGGGGCCCGCAGAACCAGGGTGGCCGTGATCCCTTTCATGGCCGCCCTTATCAGAGCTCCTGAAAGGAGGCCCGACTGCTCCACTCTGGAGGCAGTCGGGGGACGTTTATCTATGTACCTAGAAACTTGGCAAACTATCACGAGACAAGTGGGTACTAAGAATAATATCCAGAGGATATTCCATTCCCTTTTCCGATCCTGTTCCACAGACCAGAATAATCCCAGATGTTCCACCCAATCTAATCTATACCTCCTGTACTAGACATTGTTGATGATGCCTTCTCGGAATCCAGTTTGGCCCCTGATTCCCTGCCTCCTGCTCCTAGTAAACCTGACAGATACTACAGGTTTCCTAAGTCCCACAAGTTCCTTTTCAAAAATCCTGTTGCAGATCCAGAGACTATTTCTCAGGGGCCCAAGGGCATTCAGGCTTCTACTGCTAAAAATCCTACCCCTTGTGATAGAGACTCCAGGGCGCTGGATAGATGGGGTAAAAAGGTTTATACTTCTGCAACCTTGGCAATCAGAGCTTTAAACTGCCAGTTTCATATGTTAAAGTATCAGCAACATGTTATTGGACTGCTTAAACAGAAAATGATGTTGATTCCTGGCTGTGTGGAAAATAAATATTTATAGGACTTAATGCATTCTGTTGAACAAGTTGGAAAACATACTTTGCAATGTGGTTTTGATTCTTTAGAGGCCTCTTGCAGGGCTGCTGTTACTAGGTCTGTGCTTAGATGGCATGCTTGGCTTAAGGAGCAATCTTTGCCTGATCATGTTAAAGCTAAATTGTTGAATGCTCCTTTAAATCAGGACTGCCTGTTTGGCAACAAGGCTGAAGAAATTCTTAAAAAGATGGAAGATAAAGCTAAATCTATGCAAACTGTTAAAGATTTTTTACAAGTGCAACCTCCTAGATTTAGTAGGCACTGGCCTACTAAAAATTGGTGCTTTCCAGTCCCTTCCAGGTCTTCTCAAGCCAAACCCAGACACAGCAAAAACCCCAGGTTTCAGTCCCAGGGGACTATCAGAACTAAGCAGTGGGGGGCCTCCACTTCCAAATCTGGAAATAACTAGACACCCCCCTATGGTAAACAGTCTCAATGACTTCCTTTTAAAATTCCCAAGCACTTATCTTTTGACCACCCCTTTGGGGGGAAAGATTGCTCTTCATGCAAAAAACTGGAAACTCATAACCCAGGACAAATGGGTTTTAAATATAGTGTCTCAGGGATACAGATTTCATTTCCACACGTTGCCAACACCAAATGGGTTGCCAGACCTGCCCCTAAATCAGTGGGCAGAGGCTCAAAAACAAGTACTTTCCCTGTTAAGCATGGGGGCTATTCAACTAGTACAAGGTTTCTACTCCAGACTTTTCTTGGTACCCAGAAAAGACAAATCATGGCGTCCAATCCTGGACCTGTTTACTCTAAAAGCCTTTCTGGAGATTCCAAAATTCAAGATGCTGACTCTTCACCAATTACTTCCTATGCCAGACAAAGACACCTGGTTGGCAACACTAGATTTAAAAGAAGCATACCTGCACATCCCAATCAGGTAATCTTGCAGAAGATACCTACGCTTCAAAGCAGGCTGCACGCATTATCAGTTCTCTCCACTGCCCTTTGGCTTGTCTACTGCGCCCAAGGTATTCACAAAGTCCCTGGCTCCAGTTATTGCATTTTGCAGGCAAAGAAGTATTCAAATATACCCATACCTGGACATTTGTCTAATTCAGGCAGAAAGCCAGGACATACTTTTAAATCATCTGGCATTTGTAAAAAGGGTTCTAACTTGTCTGGGGTATACCATAAACGAAAATAAATCACAACTGGTACCTTGTCAACAAATTACATTCCTGGGAGCAAGCTTTAATACAACTTCCCAGATGGCTTACCTCACGCCAGAAAAGCAAATTCATTTGGTAACCTATTTCAAACAAGTGGCCACAAAAACCCTGCTATCTGCAAGACATATACTGCAAGCCGTGGAGTTCATGAGGTTCCTGGCCTCCAGCATTCTTTTAATTCCATATGCAAGATTGCATATGAGGAAACTACAGTGGTATCTAAAAAGCCTATGGAGTCAACATTCTCACAGCCTGGAAACAATGATTCCTGTCATACATTGCTTACACCTAGAGTTCCTGTGGTGGGCAGAGGCCTGCCACCAAAACAAGGGACTACCATTCACACTACCCCCTGCCGCCCAAACCCTAACAATAGATGCATCAGACTATGCATGGGGGGGCACACATGGCAGGAAGTGCATTCAGGGCAAATGGAACCCAAGTCAAATGCACCTACATATCAATCAAAAAGAAATCTTAGCTGTACAGAATGCTCTGACAGCCTTCAAGGACTACATTCTTCCAGGACAACTAATGGTAAAGATGGACAACACCACTGTTATGTGGTACATAAACAAGCAGGGGGGTACATAGTCTTACCCCCTCTGCAGACTAGCCATGGCAGTGTGGAACACAGCCTTGAGCTACCAAGTGCACCTACAAGCTCAATTCCTGCTAGGAAAATTAAGTACAGTGGCAAACTGACTAAGCAGAAACCTCATGGACCCACACAAGTGGAAACTGGAACGAAGGATTTTTAACATGTTGACAAGCGAATAATGGAGCCCAGACATAGATCATGGACTCCCCACAAACAAGCCTGGAAAGTGGATGCTCTGTCCTTCAGCTGGAAAAACCTATCAGTCTACGTCTTCCCCCCGCTGCCTCTGCTCTCCATAGTTCTACTAATAGTCAAACAGGATAAACCAAGGATTATCTTGATTGCTCCAGACTGGCCGGGCCAACACTGGTACCCCCCTCCTGCACAGTGTGTCGCAGTTATCTCCGTGGCACCTGCCTCAGACCCCTTCCCTGCTGTCTCAGCAGGAGAACCAAATTCTGCACCCTCAGCTTCCAGCATTGAACCTTGCAGCCTGGCTAATCACCTAAATTCACCCTTATCATCCCTCAGCAAACCTGTGATGGATGTCATCTTGGAGGCAAGGAGACCTAGTACTAGAAAATCTTATGCTGAAAAATGGAAAAGATTCTGTGCCTGGAACCAATCTCAAGGGATGAGCGCAGCAGCGTCCAATCTACCTCAGATTTTGCAATACTTAACTGAGATGCTTCACAAGGCCCTGTATTTTTCATCCATTAAAATCCACACCTCAGCCATTTCAGCTCATTACAACACAGAACCTCCCCTCTTCTCTCATCCTCTGCTCAAGCAGTACCTCAGAGGGGCCAAAAATATGAGGCCACCCAGGAGAGCTCCAATCCCTGGCTGGGACCTTAACTTTGTATTGGAGAAACTCACTACCTCCTTTTAAGCCAGCTGCTACTGCAGACTTAAAATTTCTTTCTTGGAAAACAGCTTTCCTTTTAGCAATCACTTCAGCTAGAAGGATATATGAATTACAGGCCCTTACGGCAGTGGAGCCTTTCATTATCTTTCATGCGGACAGGGTGTCACTCAGGACCAATCCATCCTTCATGCCCAAGGTGGTATCCAGTGTGAATCAGTTCATTCATTTGCCAACCTTCTTTCCAAATCCACAGAACAAAGCGGAATGGATTCTGCATTCCTTGGATGTGCACAGACAACTTAGATTCGACTTGGACAAGACTAAACCTCGAAGAAAATCTGAACTGCTGGTAGCATTTGCTGCAGGGGCAGAGGGGAAGGCTATTTCAAAACAAACCATTTCTAAATAGATAAGCCATTGCATTCATTTCTGCTATAAGCACCATGGAAAACCTATCCCCCAGGGGATCAGATCTCACTCCACCAGGGCTGCATCTACTTCTGCAGCCTTTCTCAGTGGTGTTCCTACCAGGGACATCCTAGAAGCTGCTACCTGGAGTTCTGTACATACTTTCACCAAGCGTTCTCATTTGCCAATGTTCTCTAAATCCAGAGCTGGCTTTGCCACTGCTGTCTTGCAAGGTCTTATAGCTGGTCCTAATGCTATATAAACTCCTCCTCCCAATCATAGCTTTGGGAATCTACCCAAATGTAATGACTGCAACAGTGAAACTCGAAGAATATGGTACAGCTGTGTACACTTACCATAAATGTAGATGTTTGAGTGTATTCACTGTTGCAGTCCTGGTTACCCTCCCTTCAGCCCCCTAATTTCTTCTGGTTATACCTCTACTTTCCTTTACTATGCTTAAAAGCCTTTTTGGTGTATTTGCTTTTTGTTGGAGGTATACCTTTGTGTTTTTTATGTTTATTAGCTCCCCATTAGGGGGGCACCTGACATCTGGGGCAAGAAAAACTGATGTAATGACGTTGGCTGCATGTTTTATACCCCTCACGACCTGACGTCATGGAAGAAGGGACAGCAACCGAAGTAAGACCCAAGACTTTGTTAATCAGGCCGACTGAGGGCAACCTGCAAGCAGATTACCCAAATGTAATGACTGCAACAGTGAATACACTCGAACATCTACATTTATGGTAAGTGTACACAACTGTACTTTTTTGCTGTAGCAGGCAACTGAGTAAATTTATTTGGGGTTAATCAGAGTCTCTTTAAATGATGGCAGGTGTGTACCCAAGAAGACTGAATGCTGTAGTTAAATCAAAAGGTGCTTCAACAAAGTATTAGTTTAAGGGTGTGCACACTTAATGACTTTAAATCTATTAAAAGTTTCCTAATGTCATTTTTTTATAGGAACAAATTTAAAACCTGCCATGAATAAACTAAAATATGTCTCACTCAGCTCAATATTACTATAGTTAAAAATGTTATAATTTTTAAAACTGAATGTAAAATCTTTCTGTATGCTTATTTCCTTCTCTTTTTCTCTTTCTTTCTGTTTAATCTGTCCGCCTAACCTGTTTTTGTAACTTCTTTCATTTATATCCATTGTTAACCCTGGTCGTATTCCTTTCTCTTGTTGTAGTTGTAATAAGTTGTGGGTTTGTTCTTTATACTTTCCGACCTCCTTAAATGGGGAAATTCTAAAGGGTCCCCCAGATTCAGACTTTCCCCATTATCCCTTCTCTCTTAATTTTCTCCCCATTATACTGCCTTCTCTCATACTCGTCTCGGTGGTGTCCTTCCCTTTTGTATTGTTCATCTCCTTTCCTATAATTTCCTTTTTGTGGAATGTAATTTTGTTGATAAGCCATCTGCTTAGGTTTCAGGTAGCTTCTGATCTGAAGTTGTTGCTTTCATTTGGTCTTTAACCTGTGGGTTACCAGATCTGGCACGGATCTGACTCGGCTGCATATCCTGCATCTTGATCTGAGCTCCAAGCTCCTCCCTTACTCGTAATGCTTCTGTCTCCTTCCTCCCTTCAGATCTCGTTTGCCGCTCTTCATGTCCACATCACGATCTATGCTCTAGGCTGCAGTTTTAGGGTAAGTGACTCTTTTCTGCATTTTCGATACTCCCTTTTTCTTAGCTTTTTCCCTTTTCTACTTTCGATCTCTCCTCATGCTCTCTGCATCAGTTCTTAATAAAAAAAAAGAGACCCACTTTCTTGTCTAACCTTGTGTGTGTGGTCTTCTAACCTTGTGTGTGTGGTCTGTGTTGGGCATTTTGTTTTGGAGTATGGCTGAAACCCGCAAACTAGGGATCCGTAAATGCACAGTGTGTGGCCACAAGCTCTGTCCAGCTGATGCATTGAATGTCTTGTGGTTGCCCATCTAGAGACCTCCTGTTCCATCTGTGCTGGGTTTAATCCCTGGGCACTGATGGACAAGAGGAATAAGTTAATTTTGAAGGGCCTTCTCCCCCCTCCTACCAACAGGGCCCAGGCTTCTTCTGCCCCGGCTTCTGCTTCCATCTCCGCCCCGGCCTCTGAGACTCAACCTCCTGCCAAGAGGTCCGGGGATGGAGACAAGCCTTCGAAGTCTAAGGACAGGGCTAGGAAGTTATCCCCGGTTCTCTGAACCTCAGCGGGATATCCTGTAAAAGTTAGGTGAGCTCCGAGGATGGAGTCCCCTGGCTCCGTTCCCCTCTGTTCTCTCCAGAGCTGGAGGAGCTTCAGACCTGGTCACCGGCACAGGCTTCCCCTCACCATCTTTCTAGGCCAGTGTCGGTGGGCTCCTCATCCCGCTCCACTCGCAGTCTTTCTGAAGCGGAGATGGACAAGATGATGCAGAAGTTTTTTCGCACACAGATACAGATGAGAGTCTTGCCTGCCCCCACTTCTTCTGGAGCAGGGGGTATGCAGTCTGCGTTCATCCCTATTACTCTTTTTCCGATCCGACCTCCAGTTTTTGAGCCCTCGGATCCGAGGACACTTGGCGTTGAATGGTTGGCTCCGATGATACCTTGTACCATGATGCCGGCCATGACCTTGAGTAGGTCAGATCCAACTCGCTCGGATCTGTCCAGCTCTGTGAGCCGTAGCCTCAACGTTATATCTGGGGGGATGGTGTATGCTCCGAATTTTTTGGAGCAGAGCCTTCTTTTTGGAATCACGGCACCTGGAGGCTTGGCTCTGGATCCCTCATTGGGTCAGAGGGTCATGGCTCCTTCCATTGTCTCTTCTCAGGAGGTCCTTTCCCCTTTGGCTTTTGATGTGGTGGAGAGGGTCCTCTCGATCCCGTCGAGACCCTTGATGCTGTTGTCTTCGGAGTCCACCCCAGCTACCCTCTTTTTTTTTTTTGCTCAGGTCCTGCCGTCTCAGGGACAGCCTGCCACTTCTTTGCCCCAGGGTGCTCCCATTTGGAAACAGCAAGATGTTGGTGAGTCCTCCCCAGAGACCCCCACTGAGGAGGTTCCTCGCAAACGTATGTGCAAAAGGAAGCACTTGAACTCCCCACTGGAGTCCCTCACAGAAGACATGGATTTGGAGGAAGGAAAAACGTTCCGTCAGGTGAGGATGTCTCCTTTGGAGACATCATGGAAATCCTTCGCCATTGTCGGTGGGGGGGGGGTGATCTGCCCAATAACCTGGACGAATCAGTCTTCCTGGAGGCATTTGGTGCAGGACCCTCTACTTCCTGGGTGTCCCTTCCTGCGGATACATTGGTGGATCTTATTAAATCTTGGGCGTGGAAGGAACCGGCCATGGTGGAGCCCATTCCTAAATGTCCGGACAAAATTTGAGTACCCCTACGGACAGGACCTATTGGACCAAGAGACCCCTTGTTGATGCTGTGGTGGTTGTGGCTGCTGCCACTAAGAAGGAGCTCACTCAGGAGAGTTCTATATTTCATCCTCCTGACCCGGAGTCCAGGATGATGGACCATTTGGGAAGTGGGTGTATGCTTTAGTGTTATTTTCAGTGTGTGAGCTGAATTATTTGGCACACGTGATTAGGCTGCAGCGAGACCTGGTCAAGAAGATCGCCAAGTCTACCCTTGGGTCCATGTTGGCTAAGTCAAGAAAGCATTCGCCTCTCAAATAGTCACCCTGACATCTATCGCCAACAACTCTATGCGTCTCCTCTCCCATGCAACCAAGGGTGCCACTAGAGCTGCCGGTAATGGTGTTGCCATCAGATGTCACATCTGGCTCTGGTTCTGTGCGTTTACGGAACTCTTTAAAGTGTCTTTTATGAATGCCCCGTATGACAGTTCCACCCTCTTTGAGAAGTTGGTATGGGAAACCTTAGTTCAGAGTGAGAAGGAAAGGAAGACTCTGTCATTGGGATCGGCTTTTCGACCCCTCAACGAACCTTCTCTAGGAATCAGCGAGGGGCCAAGAAGTTGTGGTTCCATAAATCTTAAAACTCTTCCGAAGACACTCAGGACTTGCCTTCCCCCAGTTGTAGAGGGGCATTTTATAGATACTGCCCTAGAGGCAGAAGGGGTCCGAGAAATGTAGGGTCTTGAGAACCATTCTCAGAGAGACCTGCAGAGCAACCCTGAAGGGTTGCCCGGCTTCTCATCTCTGGAGGCAGTCGGGGATTGCCTCTCGTTTCATCCAACAGCCTGGGAGTCCATCACAGAAGATCGTTGGGTGTTGCAAATTATATCCAGAGGCTATACAGTTCCCTTTCTCAAGTCACCTCCACCACCGAGACTCCTCCTTGACGTTCCACCCATGCAAAGGGAGGATGCAGCACTGGAAATTGCAAAGCTGCTAGAAAAGCGAGTCATCCAACCCGTCCCTCCAGACCAGTCTGGATTAGGTACTTTTTGGTTCTAAAGAAGGCGGGGGACTTTAAGACACATTCTGGATCTCTCCATCTTGAACCTGTCAGTTGCCAAGATGAAATTCTGGATGGTCACCCTTCAATCTATCCTGCCCTTTCTGCAGGAGAGCAATTGGATGTGCTCGATCGGCCTTCAAGATGCGTACTACCATATCAAAATGGACAGGCACTCTGGGCATTTTTTCCGCTTCTGACTGGAAGCCAGTCATTACCAGTTCAGAGTGCTCCCCTTTGGTCTCACCACAGCCCCCAGGGTGTTCACTAAAGTGATGGCAGTGGTAGCGGCTCACCTGTGTCTCCAGGGCATACAAATCTTCCCCGACCTGGACGATTGGTTTCTTTTAGCGCAGCGATTGGGCATTACCATCAGTCTCAACAAGTCATCACTGGCCCCGGTTCAAGTGTTGGATTTCATTGGGGCTCGACTGGACACGATTCAAACCAAAGTCTTTCTTACCTCAGAGATAATACAGTTTTGGAAGCTACATGTTCTTTGCATTATTCAGTGTCAGTCACCGACAGCGGAAATGGTATTAAGAGCATTGGGGTCCATGGTGGCCATGATCAGTCTTTTACCCATGGCGCATTTTCACATGCAGGTTCTTCAGTGGATCCTCGCTGTTCCAATGGTCCATGTTAGAGCTCCCGTTGTCTCACCCCATTCAAGTCTCTTGGGTGTGCAGGGCCTCTCTTCTGTGGTGGATTCATTCTCCAGACCTTGTCCGGGGTCACCCCTTTCTTCCACCTTCCCCCTCGGACATGGTGACTACGGACACCTCCTTGCTGGGGGGGGGGGCATTGCTCAGGAAGGACAGTCTAAGGCTTGTGGTCCCCCTATGAGACCAGATTGCATATCAGTGTCCTGGAGATGAGGGTGGTGGTTCTAGCATTGTAGGCTCTCCATGCCCATCTTCCCCTCCAGGGACAATTGCTATCCAGATGAACAGTTTGTCTGTGGTCTGGTACATAAACAAGCAGGGGGGAACCAGGTCTTACACCATATGTCACAAAGCCATGAGAGTGTGGGAGTGGGAGATCTCCACCGGCCTTTTTCTGGTGGCAATGCACATTCCGCAGAGGTCCAACATTCTAGCGAACAGCCTCAGCAGGTCTATTCTGATGCCTTACGAGTGGTCTCTGAATCATTCAGTAGCCAAACAGATCTTTCTAAAGTGGGGGTCAGCCTTGCTGCTATCTCTTCACCTCTCCTTCCAGTGCAAAATGCAGCGAGTTTTTCACTGTGAACACCCCACCGGGGGAAGCCCCAGAGATGCTCTGATTCATGCTTGGCCCCCCGGTCATGTGTATACTTGTCCCCCCTTCCCTTAATTCCAAAATGCCTTCAGAAAGCTCGCAGGCTGGGAAGCCTAGTTATCCTCATTGCCCCATTCTGGCCTTGCCAAATCTGGTTCCCCTCTCTGTGGTCTCATCTAGTGGGTCCACCATGGACATATTGGATCCAGTTCCAGATCTCATTTCTCATCCTTCAGGAATTCCCATCCAGACCTGGGCAGTCTGAAGCTCACTGCTTGGCTCTTCCAGTTCCCAGGATAGTCAGGACTCCTGGGTTATCTTCACTGGTCAAAAGGATCCTGGTGGTGGCTCATAAGTCCTCCACCAGAAAGGTTTACTCCAGCAAATGGAGACGTTTTTCAATCTGGGCTTCACGGCATGCCTTAGACCTTTTCACTGCCCTGGTTTCTGTGGTTTTAGAGTTTTCAGCAGGGATTTGTCAGCAAGGTGCCAGTGCTTCTACAGTCAAGGTCCAACTAGCAGCAATTTCTACTTTTCATGTAGCTGATAACATGACTTCCTTAGCAACTTCTAAGCTATGCAACGCCTTCTTAAAAGGCACTTTTCTTCTTCGGCCCCCTGGTTAAGGACCCAACGCCGCTGTGGGATCTTGCGTTAGTTCTGCAAGCTCTAGATTTGTCCCTCTTTGAGCCTGCAGCCTCGGTGGGCCTGCAATTCTTGTCCTGGAAGATGGCCTTCTTGGTTGCTATTACTTCTGCCAGGAGGTTTTCGGAGCTTCAAGCATTGTCGGTCAAGCCCCCTTATTTGATATTTCATAAGGACAGGGTATCCTTGCGTACTAATCCATCCTTTCTTCATAAAATAGCTTCCGAGTCCAATATTAATCAGGTGATTAATCTCCTGGTCTTTTTTTCAAATTTCCAAAATAAGGGAGAATACAAATTACATTTGTTGGATGTGCACAGACAGTTACATTTCTACCTGCACAGGACTAAATCTTTTCATAAGTCTGGCCAACTCTTCATGTCCTACTCTAAGCCCTTTTTAGGGAAACCAGTATCAAAGGTTACCATTGCCCATTGGATTTCCCAGTGTATTACATTGGCGTATTCTGCTAGGGATTTATCCCTGCCAGGTCATGTGAAGGCACATTCCACTAGATCTATGGCGACTTCATGGGCTTTTTGATCCAGAGTTTCATTAGTGACATCTGTGCAGCTACTTGGGCTTCATCACATACCTACATCTTGCATTATAAGTTGGACATCATATCCAGGAGCATCCTTTGGCTTCACTGTGCTCCAGAATATCCTTCTATGAGGGCCTTCTATGTGTTTTGTAGCTGAGGACTCTGTCCCACAGGTTGAAGACCAAATGAAGGCCACAACTTCAGATAGAGAAGTTATGTACTCACCATAGTGTTCCATCTGAGTTGTTGCTCTTCATTTGTCTTCAGCCGTCCCTACCTCCTTCCCCCTGCCTTGCATAGACTGTGTGGTGGTCTAGCGAGTAGAGGATGTGGTCACTACCAGGGTGCCTCTTACTCTCCCTTTCTTGCTTATGGAGACATTTAGCATTGGACAAGGTGTTGGGACAGGTGTGGATGCTAGGTTAGGCAGCAAACTCAGTCTGAAGGGAGGAAGGAGACAGGGGCATTATGGGTAGGGGAGGAGCTAGGAGCTTGGATCAGATGCTGGATATGCGGCCGAGTCGGATCCATGCTGGATCCGGTAACCCACAGGTTGAAGACAAATGAAGAGCAACAACTTAGATGGAACTTTATGGTGAGTACATAACTTCTTTTTCTCACTATATTCCAGAATGTCCTTTTATAGTTTTTTACTCTGCTGTTTCATAATAAAAGCACATTTGTCATTTATTTTATTTTTTATATTGAAATGTTTGCTTTTTTCTCCTAACACAGAAAACATTAAATCATTTACTAGTACCGTATTAATATCGATTTGCTTAAATATTCTATTCATATTAATTTCATTATTTCTTACAATCGCTTTCGTATTATAAAAAAAATGTATCAAATATTCTTTATGGAATTCAGTACCATCTAGAACATTGTTCGGGTATTTGCATACTCTAAGACCTTTAGGTACTACTCCCTTGTCTAAACGTTGCTTGAAGTTTCATATTTTAACAAACAATCATGTAGCATTTTAAGATTATATTCATATGTTATTTTGAAATTGGTCTCAGTTTGTTCTTCCTGTGTAAAGGCATAGTTGTTATTGGTTAGCCATTTCTCCCAGTCAGATTCGTTATAAACAACATCTTTTGAAATATTACAGTCACCTGTTGTTCGAGTCTCATTGCGTTGTTCTTTCAGTCTCGCTCCCTTTTGTCTAATAATATTGATTTCCCTTTCATTCTATTTCCTGTGAATGAAACATTTGTGGTAAACTTTCTAATGATTGTGTTAATTCCAAACCCAAATTCATTGTTCTGCCATGGGTTACCATAGTCCACAGTTCCTTTTCAGGTGTATTACAGCTTCCTTGGTTCAACCCCTCCTGGTTGCCAGGCAGTGTGATTCTTTTCCATTGGTCATAAAACTGAAAATATTTTGGGTGAGAATCTTAACCACTTGTGCAAGCTCTCCCATGGCATGTTTGAAATCCAAAATATCTCCATTATTAATCATTGTCACTTGCGAAGCTGAATCGGCCACCTCCAAGTCATCCATAGTAACAAACCACAATCCAGCACCAAAAAGACTATACGTGTCAGGAGTGGTGAACGCAATTCGCCACCAACTAATAACTTCAAAAAAGCATGTTAGAAGTGCAGCAAAACCTTTCAGTTTTTCCCACATAATTAACAGAACATTTTTTTGCATTCTGACAGGTATATCACCCCCTTACTATCACAATTTGTATATGTTTTAACCTGTATGTGTCTATCTGTACTTTGTATATATACACTTTCTTTGTTACTAAAATATGGGCATTGGACACATTTTCCAAATTTATAAGTATCCTTTTTTCTTCCTGAATTTATATTTCTCTGAAATTCATTCTCTAAGTAAAGAAAGTAAGTAAAGTCCTTTCATTCTCCCTTAGCCCAAGGCCATAGTGACTACGGATGCATCCCAGATTGGGGGGGCACTTCCTAACGGAAATGGTCGAAGGCACTTGGTCTCCCGAAGAGGCCAATACACATATCAATGCCCTGGAAATGAGAGCAGTGCTCTTAGCATTGCAGGCCTTCCAAGACACTGTCCGTTTCAAGACAGTTGCGATTCAGACAGACATGTCAGTAGTTTGGTACATCAGCAAACAAGGAGGAACCAGGTCTTACCCCTTGTGTCGGGAAGCCCTCAGAGTGTGGCAGTGAATGATCTCTTCCAGCCACTTTCTGATAGCAGCACACATTCCAGGGAAGTCCAGCATGATAGCAGACAACTTGAGCAGGTCCATCCTACTACCTCACGAGTGCCCTCTCAACATGAAAGTTGCAGAAATTATTTTCTGCTAGTGGGGCCAGCCTTGCTGCAGTCTTTTTGTATTTCCTCTAAACAACAAGTGCAGCAGCTTCTTTGCCCTAACCCACCCCCCCATCAGGGGAAATCATCAAGGTATGCTCTACTGCATGATCCCCCCCCCCGTCTCTTCTATGCCTATCCCCCAGCTCCCCTAATTTCCAAATTTCTATAGAAAACTGCCCAGTTGAACAGCTAAGTCATTCTCGTTGCACCTTACTGGCCTTGGCAGATTTGGCTCCCCTTTCTTTGGCCTATTCTACTTTACCCACCTTGGATTCTAGATCAGCTGACAGGCATGATAGATCTGGATATCTTAAACCTCAAGCTAACAGCATGATTTCTCCACTTCCTTTAATAGCCAGACAACCAATGCTTTAGTCGCCTGTCCATTATATACTTTTATCTTCCCATAAAGCTTCTACAAGAAAACTTTACAAAAGTAAATTGAAACATATTGACCTCTTTTCAGCCCTTATACAAAATGAATTTTTGACAATGATTTTTAATGAAAGAGCTAGCTTCTGAACCATTAGAGTTCATTTAGCCGCAATCTCTAACTTTCATATTGGATTTTAGAATTCTTCAGTGGCTTCATCCAAGCTTTGTTAGGCCTTTTTGAGAGGCACTGTCCTACTGAAACCCCTTATAAAGACCCTTCTTCACCATGGGACTTAAATGTAGTACTGCAAGCCTTAGTTTTTTATCTCCCTTTGAACCAGCAGCAAAATGTGGAATTAAATTCCTGACCTGAAAAACTATCTTTCTAGTAGCCATTACCTCTACTAGAAGAATTTCAGAACTTCAGGCACTGTCTTCTAAGCCTCCCTACTTGATTTTTCATAGGAATAGAGTAACTTACTGTACCAAACCTTCTTTTCTTCTTAAGGTGGTGTCAGAAACTACTATCAACCAGCCCATGAATTTGCCAGTTTTCTTTCCTAAATTTGCAAACAAAGGTGAACATATGTTGCATTTATTAGATGTTCATAGACAATTGGGTTTTTACTTGCATTCAACAAAAGAAATTAGAAAGACAGATCAATTATTTGTGTTCTTTGCAGATTCTAAATTGGGCAAATCAGTTGCAAAGGTAACTTTAGCGAGATGACTGACTGACTGCATATAATCTGTCTACAACAAGTTGGGTCTAACTTTACCAAAACCGTTAACCCATTCAGCTAGGTCCATGGCAACTTCTTCAGTGTTTCTAACTAGGGCTTCCATGGAAGACATACTGCTGAAACCTGGGCCAATCCTCGTACCTTTATTACTCATTACAAACTGGATCTGGTGTTGAGGGGAAGCGCAACCTTTGGCTCAAATGTGCCCAGGAATATCCTGCATAAGAGTCCACCTGGGATTTTAGGTAGCTGGGGACTCTGTCCCAACAGTTGAGGAATTAATGAAAGTTGACATCATCAGATAGAAAAACGTTATGTACTTAGCATAACATTCCGTCTGTGTTGTCCAAATTCATTCTTCCTCAACTTTCCACCCACCAACCCCAAACTTTTTCACAATTGATTTCTGGAAGTAAGCTGATAAGGACCACTGTCCTTCATGTTGAGCTCCAGGTATATGGTGTCTTTTGTCAGGAATATGATATTAGTACTTCCTACTTTATGTAAACCAGCAAACAAGGTATGAGGTATGTTAGAAGTTGGTGCATTATGAGTAAGGGAGGAGCTCTAGAGCTTTTTGGTGACCACAAGCTAAAGTAATGGCTGAATCTGATCCGGACCCAACAGTTGAGGAAGAATGAAAATAGACAATGGAGATGGAACGTTATGGCAAGTACGTAACTTTTTTCCCATTAGGTATCAGACTAGATGACATAAACTAATGTTGAGTGTTTTTCATCAGTCCTAATTTGTCATTTAGGAAGGGTTTTCACTTTTATGGAGGCCATAAACCCTGCCATTTGTGGTAAGCATTCAGGCTGAGTCATGCACACTGCTTTCTTATTTCTCTCAGTGATTATTATGGGTTTCATACGCCTGAAACTCTGAGCTGCACATGGATATTTTCTCACACTAGTATGTTTTTAAAGTCCTAGTGGGAAATAAATGACATACTTTACTCCCCTTTTTAGGAGCCATTTTGTGTTAAAGCACTGTATCAGGCATCAGTAACATATTAGCTCTTGAGGAAAGGCTTCTTTTAGTTTAAAAACATGAGTAATTGAAAAGTAAAACCAGTGTTAGTTCAGTAAAAGTATCATGTCACCTCTGTCTTCCAGTGTTTCCTTTGCACTTGTTACAGAAAAGGCTGCAAAACCGTCTTTAAATCCCCATATATGTTGCACATTATGACCCTCCTTGGCTTTTCAGTTAAACTTTTTACAAAATAGCTACAAACCCTGCACATGTTAAGGGGTTATGTACTTTTTTTTGTTTGATATTTGTGTGTTTGCTGTGCTGACTGTAGGCTAGTGTCATTACTGTCAGACTTGGCTGTTCTAATTGTCAGTCCCAGTTTTATTCCTTCATTTTTTGTGACTTTTTGCAGGGGTCAAAACGTCTCATTAATGTGTCGTCATTGAAGTCTTGTTCTTAATCACTTTGATGGTTGACACTACATCCGCTTTATACTGTATCTATGGTTTCTGATTAAAGAATTTTAAACTGCAGTCTTGTATTCTCAAGTTCTCTCACTAGTGTGTGTCCTCAGTGCTTCTAACCTGGCAGTTTTGCTACCAGTTTTACTACGTACATTTATCAAGAATGTTGCTTCTTCAGACAAAGAATGTTACAAGTGTTAATGTCCATTCCTGTAAAGCATCTTCATAGCAATTGCATGTTCTAAGCACCTCACTGTACTGCTCAAGCTGGATTTATACTTCATGGATCTTTAGGATCACTTATCTTTTGTATCTTGTTCATTGTTTCACTGTCTTACTTTCAGTTAAGGAGAGAGAGCGATGGAGACTGATTTCATTCTGATGCTACATTTCCCAGTTATAGGTACACATGATCCTAATTTCAAAGCCCTGTCTGCTGACTCATGGCTGGTAAGAGATATCAAAAGTGCTGGATGTAAATTATCAAAACCTGAAAAAAATTTAATTGAAAATACTAATCTTAAAGAGCACACAGTACAGCAAAGCACAGAAACGTTCAGTGTTTATGTGAGGATGCAGCAAGCAGCCTTTCCTTAACATAAGAGGACACAATAACGCACGGATACTCACCCACACACACCATATAACTCTCATCCTAAATCTAACCTCATGCAAAAATTTAAAGCTATCTTTAAACAAAGTCAGCAACTCATTACTAACCCTAACTGAAATATCAGTGTTGTCCTTGAGGTCTGTTGTAGTTTTTGACTACTAATGTTGTCACTATTGCCCAGAGATGGAAGTATGTGCCTTTGTAGGGTGGTTTGGCTCTCTTAAGGAGGTTAATAAACAGCAGGTATTTATTTCTTTTTCAAGTAATACTATTGTATAGTAACCATGCTCCATTTTATAGTTGCAGGCAATTCACATTTAAAGGAGGTTCAAGCCTTATCTCTTGGTCTGCACCCTCACGATCAAAAATTCAGGCAAAATTGAGGAGTATGATTGGGTCTCCCATCATAACCAACTTATGTGTTTGAGAAGTGGATGTCAAGAAATTCACCTTAAGAACAAAGCTCAAAAGATTAATTGTGACAGCGATTTCAAGAACGAGTAATTATTTAGTTATAATCAGAGAAGCCTGATCATAATTCTTTGTAGTACATGGAATATTAGCTACCCTGCTGTACTATATTTCTCAAAGAAAAAAATACTGTAGCAGCGCGTACAGGTTTGAAAGTTGTAAGATACCTACTTCTGCAACACAGGCAGCTGCCAGAAGTGGTGTACCTCTGGTTAATCAACAGCTTTAAAAGTTGTTTCATAGGTTCAAAGGTGTATACTAGGCTACCCGACCCCTAATGCCTTTATAATAATAGCCATGCAACCCAAATGTGTCCCACAAGTTAAACATTTTAGATATTTACATGGGGGATGATATTTGGTTATGACATGATTTACTGACTGCTAAGTTTGTCATGGATATAGGTATCAGACCAGAAGTGAATTTTAGATTTCTCATCCAGTGGTCCAAGTTGCATTTAAATGGAGTTAGGGAAGGACTTTGTTTCATATGGATGGGGAGCCTTTTCCAGAGAATAGAAATTCACTGAGATACCTATTTGTCTCTCCAGCATGTCCTATTTATTTTGCAAGCAAAATGTAGGTCTTTCTGATGCTGTTTGTTTTGCAGATGTGCAAAAGGTTCATTAGAGCAGCCTCCAAGGCTGCCTTTTATGCCAGGCATAGATCGCCTCTAAGTAGTTTGGAAGAAACTGAGTACAAAGACAGTACTTTGAGATGAGCCACATATGATATTGTGTTTATGCCCTGTATTCTTTTTGTAAGGTGTTTTTGTGGACATTCCGGCTACTGCATGTGTCTGGTTAAGTACATACCAAAGGAGGCATTATACTCAATGATGGGTCTGATAAGGGCAGAGTATAGTTGTACATTGACTTCCCTGGATCTAAATGCCATACTTCTGCTTAAGTTGAGCAACATAAAAAGATTTCCTTACTACCTTATACACAAATTGCTTGAAGACCAGGTTACTATTTACGTATGTTCCTAGATCCCTGACTAGTGGGTCTGCTCTTAGGTGTATTTTATCAGTGATGTAGTTTACTGGGGTGACTGACTTCCCAGAAGGTACTGTAATGCATTTCTTGACACTGAGTTTAAACTGTGACTTTGGCGCCAGTCATTTGTCTGTGTTAGACCCACTTGTAACATGTATACGTCTTGGAGGGGATTCTTTGACTACTCCCAGTTTGCAGTCATCTGTGAACTTGGGCAGGCAGAGGCCTTTGACATTGGCCTTAACTTCCCAGAACTAGATGCCAGAGAGGAGCAGGTCCAGCATGGAGCCCTGAGGGATTCCACTGGTGCCTTGGCTCTTTGTGGAGGTGGTCTCTCCAATCCTAACTTCCTGGGTCCTGTATGGTAGCCAGTTGGCTATCCAGCACATTATATAGGGGTTTATAAAACACTCAATAGTCCACAAGGGACTATAAAAGACAAATAAAGAAAAAAATAAATAAATAACCGGACCACCAAGGTAATACGCTGTACTTTAATAGTACCAAATAACTGAGCTCTTTCGCTAGAATCAGAGTCTGGTTTCTTCAGAAGCCAGACTCTGATTCTGGTGAAAGCGCTCAGTTATTTGGTCCGCTGTGGTGACCCCTAACGGGGAAAAGCCGAAAGACAAACAAACAAACAAAAGTACAGCGTATTATTTATTATTTATTATTTTTTTCTGTATAGGGGTTTATGCCTAATACTGTAAGTTTAACAATGCTCGAATAGGGTATTATATCATATGCCTTAGCCAGGTCAAGGTAGGCAGTAAGCACTGTTTTAACATCATCCATTGCCTTGGTGACCTTTTGAAAGAAGTCCACCAGGTTCAACAGGCATGACCTTCCTTTGACAAATCTAGACTGGGATGGATCCAGTGTGTCATGGTCTCCTATGCCTTTGTTGATCATTTCCATGGTAATTCTTTCCATGGCTCAGTGTATAAAACCATTCAGACTAATGGACTGCAGTTTCATTTATCTGTTGATGGTCTGCTGTCATGAAGAGAGATTTCCTTTGCAGTCCTCCATTCTTGTGGCATGAAGTCTATTCTGAGACTGTAGTTAAATAGTAACTCCAGTGGCCCAGACAGATCATATCCTAGGCATCCTTGAAGGCTATCAGGACCCATCAAGGCTGTGCTCCTGGCCCTAGCGAATGCAGTCAGGACATACCTTCTCTATAATTGGAGGTGTCTTGCTTGAAGGCATCTCTGGGGGTGGGGGGAGGCTTCTAGAGTCACTGATTTAGATTAATCTAAAAATGCCTCCAGAGAAGGTCTTCCAATTAAGATTTCCCTATCCATTTCTCTTTGACTGTACTCTGATATCAATCCCAGGTAGGAAAGCTAGTCTCTAGTATGCAGTGCAGACATAATCTTGGCCTTATTTCACTTTTTTTTACTTTCCCTCTGTAGTCATTTCTCCTAGTATCTTGGTTGATTTGCCAATTTTCTCCAGTAAATCCCAACCCCCTCTTGTCTATTTTCTGTATCCTTACTTGCAGCCATCCCTGTTGGCAAAATCTCCTTTCTCCATTCTTGTGTTGGCTTAATTCTTTGAATACTTTCTGCTACTTTATGAATACAATATTCTGTATGGTTGTTATTCTCCTTAAGGCTCTGCATCCCAAATTCCATTCTCTCTTCATTTCTTTAACTCTGCCCATGGTTCATCATCATCCTTTTCCAGAGGTCTGTCTAAGTCTAGCCAAGAATTTCACCCATGTTTTTGCTGTCCTTAGGTAACATGGGCACCACAGCTTTCTTTCAAGATGTTGATGCTTTCCCCTTCTTTTAAGATATTGATATGGAAAATTTTCTGGATCTTTATCACTTTCTTCTCTCCAAAATTCCAGAAAAATCTCATCTGTTCCTGGAGACTTGCCTGAAGATTGAAAAGATATTTCCATTTGTACTCTTGCTTGATTTCCACATTTCTCTGTTTTATACAAATTTTTATAAAATTTCCAAAATATCTCTTAAACCTCTACAGGATCTCTAATTATTTTTCTTGTTATAGGATCCCTAAATTTGGCAACAATCCTATAAGGTTTTGTGCTCTGGAGTTATTATCAAAAAATTATTTCTTAACAGCAATCTTTCTATTTTAAATTAATGCATGTCATTCAGATGCTCTCTTATTTTTTGTTTACCACTCTGCATTTGCTCCTCCTCTAGGTCTGTGAGATTCCCCTTATTCTACAATACTTTAACCTTTGTTAGTCCATGTAATTAATTGTTATTTCTTAACCAAATCTTTCACTTTTATTTCCACCATTTTTAAACTCCATTTTCATTTTATCCCACTCACTAGCTATAACTTCGGAAAATATTTATATCTTCCCCAATAACTCTTGAATAATTTCCACCACCCATTCCTTAAATTAATCTCTTTTTAACAGTCAGGTTTGAAAGCACCAATGTGTTATTTCTACTTCATCACCCTGCATTTTTATCTTAATTTTTACTGGTGCACTATTTGAAATATTTATTGGATGTGTGTCAAAGCTTTCAGTAAAATTCAGATGTTTCTGTGAAATAAAATTTCTGTCTAGTCTAGCCCAGTTATTGTACCTTCTACTGTCTAATATGTAAATTCTGTTTGAGTTTCTGCTACTGAGTTCACATCTTCCTTGTGAAATATTTTCATATTTTTTTTCAGAAATCTATCCTCTTTTGTTGTATTTTCTTTTGTAGGTCCCCTGATACGTCGTCACTGTTGCAAATCAAGTTCCAAGATTCAGTCCCCACCTATAAGCAGTACTCCCTTCTGAAAGCTGATTATTTCTCAAAAAAGTTTAATTAAGCTCCATATTATCAGTGTTTGGTGGAATTTAAAAACATACTAGTGTAATTATCCTCCTTCTCCTCCCTTGCTCCCACAAATCTAGCATTATTGTCTCCCCCCCCCCTGTATCACTATTGGAGCCTGTCTAATAATTAGTATAATTACCCCCCTTTTTCAACATGCCGCGTTGGTGCAGCAGTAGCGTTGTTGCCTCACAGCAAGAGGTTCTCCCGTTCAATTCTCAGTTGGAGTGTGGGGAGTGCTTTCTGTGTGGAGTCTGCATGTCCTCTCCACGGTTGGGTGGCGTTCGAAAGACATGTGTAAATGGGCGTGCCTTCGCTGAAGGTTGGATGTTGAGCTGGCAACTTGGCGTTCGTGAAAATTTACTGCCAATCATTAGCGGACCGGAATTCCGCTGTGGCGACCCCTAACCGGGAAAGACAAACAACAACAACCCCTCTTTTTCATTGTCCTTGATATTCTGCTGAATATCCATCCTTAAATCACTTCTTTGTCAAATTCACATGATTATTTCTTTAAAATGTGTCTGCTGCAGTATTGCTATTTGCACTCTGCATTTCTTAATTCAGTACTCTTTCTTTTTTATCTGTATCTACTTGGAAGACCAATTATGTTCCAAGTAATATGGATAGCTTAGCCATTATGATAAAAATCTTTTGGTCCCACCTGTTATACACGTCATTTTTTGAATGTGTGTCTTCAACTTTTGTGTTACATGCACATACAGACATTTGGCAGGATGATCTTTTACACAGTTGTTTCTTCTCATCTCCATTTGAACCTAGGTCATATTTTTTTCAGATATTTGATTTAATGAAACTCTCAAACAAAAAAAATGCATTTTCAAAACACTCCATCCTCTGTTAACTTTGAACAAAAATGCAAAGCTATACACATCTTCAAAAATGAAGTTTAAGCCTCCAGGTAGGAACAGGTGCACTCACAGGTGTTACCTATCCTAAAATTAAGATTACTCATGGTCAAGTCCATGCTACAGCCTGTATTCCAAATTACGTTGATTATTGTCTGTTCTTAACTCTATTTCCCTCCCATATGTGGAAAACAGCTTGTATGCTTTCAGAAAACATTAACTTTTAGCCCTAAGAAAAAGTGCCCTGTCCATCCTTAAATAAAACTTAATTGTACACTGCTCTATTAAAAGCATTAAATTACTAAGGCTGCTATCTCTTATTCAATTTCCATAATTTCAAACTTTATTTTTCACTAAACTGCTTGTACCTTTGAATTTTGCATTTCCCTCAGCACAGAGTGCTCAGAATTCTCAAGACTACCTGCAGTCAGCTCGTCTTCGTGGAAAAGTGCTTAGGAATGAGTCTTATAAATTTCACTCATCTGTATCAGAATGTACAGCTGCCTTCAGCTACAGACATTTTGACTTCCACTGAGCTTTTGCAAATGGAAAAACACAAGTTAATGTCTTTGCAGATGTAAGAGCTAGTGGGAAGGTACCCAGGAAGAATGGAGGTTACAGCAGAGCAGGCAGTGGGTTTATGTGTAATGTTGTGGGCTGTTGAGTTGTATGAAGGAGAGATGTTGTGGTAGCTGTAGCCATCTTATTGATCATAGAGAAGTGCATTGGTAAGTAGATTAGGGAGAGAATGTGGCAAATTTTACAATTTTATTGTAGCAAGCTTCAAGTTTAGATAACGGAGACCTGGAGATTGGTAAGGATATTTTCACCATATAGTAGGGAAGGTAATAGTATGTGTTGGCAAGAGAGATTTTGGTAAATTGGTTAAGAAAAGGAGAGTCTTAGAGCATGCCTAATTTCTGGTGTTTCTTTTTCTTTTTTTTTTAATGTTACTTTAGATATGGAGATCAAATTTTAAGTTTTCATTGATTATTGCGATTAGCAGCTTAGTGTATGGGACTGCTTCAATTAGAGTGTTATTTAAGGAAGGAATTTTGAAATGTGGTTTATTTACTATTTGCCCTTTTAGGAGAAAAAGTATGAGTTGTTTTATTGGGGTTAAGTAGCAATTGGGAGTTGTCTAACCAGAGTTCACTAGATGAAAAGGCTTCTTGGGTCATGGGTTGCAGGTCAGTTAGGTTATTTGATGAGCTAATAATATAGTTGAGTCATCAGCATATTGGATTAATATGGATTTCTTGGCAGATAAATGAAGATTATTTATGAAGATGTTGAACAGAAGGGGCCCAAGGACGGATTCTTGGGGATCCCCTGTGTTGTTTGGTAGGAAGGGAGAAAGAGAGCCATGCCACCTAACTGACTCTTGTCTGTCTGTGAGAAAACTTTTGAACCATGCAAGGGAGGATGATGCGAGATCAAGAGAGGAAAGTTTGTATAATAGCTTAGTGTGTGAGACCATATCAAATGCCTTAGAGAGGTCTAGAAGTAGTGCAGAGACAAGTTGACCCAGTCTCTAGCATAATTTATGGTATCCATGAAGGAAAAGAGTGCGGTTGATGTGCTGTGATGTGGTCTGAAGCCATGCTATGTTGGGGACAATTGTGCGTTATGGACAAAATAATTAATTAGTTATATATGGATACATTTTTCAAGTATTTTGGACAAAGGTGATAGGATGGCAATGGGGTGGTAGTGAGATCATAGGAGTTGCCTCCTTTGTGTAGTGAGATAACGTATGACTTTTTCCAGATGCATGGGGCATATCAACAGATGCATCACTGAATCATAAGAATACTTAGTGAGTAACCTATGGCCTCAGCAGCAAGCTTGAAATATTCTGCAGGGAGGTTATCTGCAGAGGGTGAACTGGATTTGAGCTTTACTAAAAGTTTCCTTATGAAGTTGGTGGAGACTGGGTGGAGTGTAAAGGTTAAAGCAGGAGTAGTAGGACATGAAGTGAAGGTAATATTTATTATACTTGTTATAGAAGTATTTGAAGCAGGGAACCGATTAAAAGTAGGTAGAGCATGGGTATTGTTTGACACATGGTTGGAGAATACTGTTGATGAAGTGACAGTGTATGGCAGTTTAATTTACCAGGGTAAAACCTATTATTTTGTTTTGTGCCTGGTTTGAGAAATGAGTTGATTGATGACCAGAATTTTTGGGGGTTACGTGAGGTTTTAGTTTGCTGGTTGGTATAGCATTTCTTTTTGCCAGCGATGATGAGATTTTTGACTTTGTTTCTGAGTTATTTATAATATAGTAATTTGTCAGGTTGTTTTTTACTTTTGCCATTCATTCCATGCTTTGTTTCTTAATGACATTAATTGTTTGGTGGCACATGATAGCCATTGGGCATGCTGGTTTTGATTATTTTAGTCCGAGTGAGAGATAAGCTATTCAGAATGGTTAGGAATTTGGTATTAGTGATTTACAGCTTCATTGAGTGGAAAAGTTTTTAGGGTTGACCAATTGGTGGATTTTAATACGTTCAGAAAGGTCTGTGTATTGAAGTTTGTTAGGTTACGGGTAGTCTTGTATAAGTGTGTACTAGGAGTATGTTTTGATATTCTTATGGTATAGGATGGCAGGTGATCACTAAGAGTGTTAGGAAGGGTACGTGTTTCTGTATACTTGGATTGGATACTAAAATCCACTCTAAGGTTGATCCTTGTGTGCTGTTTTTATCATACTTTGTAGGGGATGCTACTAGTTGAGGGAAGTTGTGATAGTTTAAGGAGGCAGTGGGAGAGGTAGATGTGAGAACTAGCCAATTTATGCTAACATCGTCAGGAATGATTGTTTCATAAGACATGTTTGTAGAAATCCAAGGTAGGAATGTTTTGAGCTGGGGGGATGTAAATGACTACTGTACACAGGTTACTTGAATCATTTATTTTTAGGACAGTTATGAGTAGTTCAACATTATCAAATTTAGGTATGTGGCCAGAGTTATTAGTAACAGTGGAGAGACTATTGTAAAATAAGGCAATTCCACCTGCTTTTTTATGCAATCTGTCTAGTCTGATTAAATTATATCCTGGGGGAGGGGAGTATTTCATCATCTTTTTTGTTAGGTTTAAGCCAGGTTTCTGTGGCAGCTAGGAAGTCATGTGTATTTAATGCAACCCAAGCATAGAAGTCTGAGATTTTGTTGCAAATGCTTAAAAAATTGAGGGTAATGAATTTCAGATTTTTGCTGTGTGATGTGTTTGTTGGGTTAGGGGAAGGTAAGGGGTAGAGGATGGACCTAGATTGGGGCTGAACATCACCAGAGAGGGAGATGAATGAAATGTAGTTGGACAATCGTTTGAGTACTACAGGGCATTTAATTATATACTAATGAGGCTTAGTGACTTTCAAGTTATATTGTGAAAGTTTCATTTTTGGAGAGGTAAATATATAAGTTTGAAGCAGACTACATGATATGTTAGAGAGACTTTTTGTGTTGTGACGAATGGCTGTGGATGCTTTGGAAGTGATATGGGAACTGATATTGGATGTGTGGTAGCTTGTTTGTAGAAGTAGGAAAAGAAAAACTAAAGAAAGGGCGATTGCGAGTTAGTGTTGGGGAGGCATTGTGTTTGCTTAGAATGGGTATAATAAGGATTTTGAAAAATGTTGTGATTAGAGAAGGTAATATACAAGGAGGTGGATGTAGCTAAGGATAAAAGTGGATTTGAATGTTTTAATTGGTTTGTTTGTTTAGTGGGAGGAGCTTGTGAGGTGTAAGTCGTATGCAGGAGCTGAACACAGGGGTCCAAGTAAATAAGTAAAGCCTGTTCGCTTTTACTCAAGGTCTGTTGCAGCAGTTTGTTCAGGGTGGTGGAAGCAAGTCCTTACCTAAGGGAAATGAGAGAGAGCTAGCATGAATGGATAAATTAAGGTGCTCAAATAGAGAAGTAAAAGTAACCAGGAAGTGTAGCAGAAGTTATAGGAGAGCACAGAAGAGCCAACAACAAGCCTAATAGCTTTCGGCCAGGGAAGAGAGGAAATGTAGAGAATAGAGTCAGTTACGATAGTGAAAAAGTAGCAGATGTGGATGAGAGACAGTAGTAATATCAGCTGAATACAGCAGCAGTTATAATTTGAGCAATATAATGCAAAACTGGGTAGTATGACAGCAAATTCAGCTAAAAGCAGAATGCAGAATCATAACATAGAATGTCTAGCAATAGTAAAATTTATCAGGATTAGAGAGCACAGTCGAAATCAAAATATGAGCAGTCTAAAGATGATACCATTGCAAAATATATTGGAAAAACAATAGGCTCTATGTACAAATAGGCTCACAAGTGTAACAGTACATTGCAGATCAAGACGTCGTTGCAGTTTATAACACATTCCTTAGGTTAAAAAAGGCTTTAAAAGAAGAGAACTGATCATCCAGCTTTAGGAACATAAGTTATTTAGAAACTTGAATTTACATTAAAAAACAGTGAAATAGTACCTCAGTTAGCTTGCACACATCACCACGGATATAGGCGACGCGTTTTAGCATAAACTGAAAGTAAAAGATGGACCAAGAGACCAGAAGGGAGTTTTAAATGTTGCAATGTATTATGGGACATGCAGGAGAATATGAACTATGTAAGTCGTTTTTACTTTTAAAGTTCGGGTCTTTGACAATGCAGATGAAACCCAGTTGCAAATGCATGAGCGTCAAGAAAAAAAATCAGTAAGGAAAAGCTAAGTTTTGGTTTAATAGTAACTACTATAACTGCTAAACAATTGAGTGGGAAAATTGCAGGTATGGATTAGGTAAACTGCAGGAAGGATACCACAATAAGAAAAGGGGTTATTAGGAGTAATTAAGAGAGGAGACCAGGGAGTACAACTGAGAATAAGGTGAGCTAAGGGAAAAAAAATAATTAACTAGAAAATAGAACAGCGGGGGAGAAATTTATTCTGAAAATTAATAGGAAGAGAAGAGAAAAATGAAAAGCAGTAAGGAGTAGTGAGTGTATCCCGGTGATGTGCTGGAGAGCAGCTTAGAAGTATTAAGTAAAATGGATTATACAGTAATTGCAAGACACACAGCAGTAAGTCGCAGGCAGAAATGGAACATAGAGGTCCAAGCGAATAGGTGAAGCATGTTTGTTTTGGTCAAGGGTCTGTTGCAGCAGTTGGTTCAAGGTGGTGGAAGCAAGTCCTTACAGAAGTAAGTCGCAGGCAGGAGCTCAACACAGGGGTCTGAGTGAATAGGTGAAGCCTGTTTGCTTTTGGTCATGGTCTGTTGCAGCAGTTGGTTCAAGGTTGTGGAAGCAAGTCCTTACCTCGTTTAGCTCGCACACATCACAGCGGGCATAGGGGAGGTGTTCTAGCATAAACTGAAAGTAAAAGAAGAGCATTCTTCTCTTGTTATACTGTAAAGTCTATATTTCTTACAACTAAAAAAGAGCTTGTTTACTTTAATATTTTTAACACGTAACATTCTCCAAAAATACTCCCCCATGTTTAAAATACCCTTGACTACACACTACACAAATTTGCTTTACTGTAAATAACATGCAGTATATATCATGAACTGTTTTATACAAATGCTGATAAGAACAGGTATTTTATTTGCAGTTACCTTCCCCCATCTTAGTGTCCTTCTAAATATTAATGACAAACTGGGTTATATGCTTTGCAGTACACCAACAAGTTTAACAAAGTCAGCAACAGTCCAGTCTTTTTCATCCACTTTTTTTTGCAAAGGCATATTTCACAGATGTGATTGGTGCTTTGCAGTCTCCCATTTATTCACTAATTTCAGTGTTGCTGGTTTTTGTCCTATTCATTTTCATCTCCTATTACCAGAATCTGGATCAAGTCGAAAGTACTCATGATTCTTCTAGTCAACTCCTCTGCTTTTTTTCTGTCTCTGAAGCATTTTCATTTGGAACATTACAAAATGTTTCACTGGCAAAGTCTCTGTTAACTTTATCTCATTAGAATGAGAGGCATAGTCGCTTGCTGGCTCACTTTTTGTTGGATAAACTTTATTTCTTCCTTAGCCTGTTCTACATAAAAAATATGTGATCCTCTAGAAAAAAAATATTCTGAGGACAGCTGGGTATAGCAGCTTGAATCTCAGACCTGCCTCTTGATATTCCCTGTCTGCTGGTATAAAATTGTTTCTGTTCTGTTTGGTATATAGTGAATAATTATTTTCTACAAAATAATACCACTATATCCAGTTTCTAATACGTAGCTCTCATGCCACAGTTTTGTCAGGATGAACTCTTTCTGCTGGTATGATTACATCTTTATTAATATAGGTCATTGCTGCTTTCTCAAGGTCAGGTTTGGACAAACACTCAGTGTGTCCTTTCAGTTAACAAAACCTGCTGTGGAATACCAGTCCAGTTGCTTATATGAGCTTTCATAAAATTAATACAGTATGTTCCTTCTATTTTCTGTGGTACAAACAGAAAACCAGTCTTTCTTTGCATGCTGTCTTGTTTTTTGAAACAGCTCTTCTTGAGAAACATCAGCCTTTTCTTCATTTAAAGCTCTGATTTTTAGTTTTATCTGTTCATCTGAACAGCTAATTAAAGTTTCATCTATTTTTTACAGACTTTTGTTATTTCAGTTGATATATTCCTGCAGTGTTTTATTTATTTTAATCATCTCTGAGTACATTTGATTTATTTTTCCTCTAAATTACTGAAAATCATCACTTGAACCAAAGCTGAAGCTTGAACTGCTTTTTTTTTCTGAACAGCTGCAGAATCCTTCCCAGACAATGTTTTCCTTCAACTTTTCTGGTTGATTTTCTTTCAGGATTTCCAAATTTCTTCTTTGATGGCATCCTGGAGATGTACTAAATAGCCATTAACTGAATTTTACCCCAAAAAAGTGGCACTCCTTTTTCTCAGTTTCTGTTTTCACACTGTGAGAGCTGAATTTTAGCTGTTGATCAATATACAACCATCTTGGAGAGTCCTAAGATAAACTGATTTGAAGGGATTCTTTTCATATACACAAGTAAAGCAGAAAGTTATAAATCAAAATGGAAAGGTATAATAAAACAAGGGAATAGTTAAAGAAGTAACGAGAGAGTAAGATTTAGGATACAGGTCATTAAGGAGAATAACAACCACCATGTATATTTGTAAAGTAGCCAAAAGTATTCCAAGAACTAAGCCAACAGTGGAATGGAGAAAGCAAATTTTACCAATAGGAACGACTGCAAGTAGGGGTATAGGAAATATGCTGGAGGGGAATAGAATTTACGGGAGGAAATTAGCAATGGAGCCAAGGTATTGGGAGCAAATAACTGGAAGGGGAAATGTAGAGTAGGATGAGGCCAAGCAGAAACTTGAAGTACATGTTAGAAACTGCCTTCCCCATCATGGACTGAAACAGAGTATAGGCAAAGAAAATGAGCTAGGGAGTGCTAAGTGAAAGATTCACTCTACTAGAATTTTTAATTGAATCTTGAACAGAAGGTGCCATTAAAAATTAATAGGGCATATAAAATGCTACATGGTCATTATAATAGTCCATCATAACTGTAAGAAGCAATTAGAGCACACTTGTGTACAGCAGCACAAAGTGTATTACAACTTTCAAAGCTGTCAGAGGTTTCAGTCACTTTTCTTTGATGGTTACTGTGTGTGCTGCAGTGCAAGATTAAAGCATTACTAGCTCTAACAGTTGTATAACAGATGGTATACACTTTTTCCAATATTAGAATATTGTATTTTGCCAGCTTCAGAGAGTCAGAGTGCATTTACCACTGATCCATGTGCTACATGAATTGTACACAACTTGCATGGTTCAGTGTCATATAATAGTCTTGTGGAAAGAAGTGAGTATTGATAAATTGGGCAATAGATTAGTACTTAGCAGTAAAAGATGAGCTCTTTAGCTGACAACACGGGTTTGTGCATGAGGTTAGGAGGAGGAATTGTAAGATGGTGAAAGGAAATTGAAATTGACAAGTAGGTAGATTTATGCCTTGTAAACTGAAGAAATTGTTTGCATAGGTGCTTGAGGGCAGGCTAGCAAAACAGCCAGTTACTCAGCTGTAAGTAGTCCTTCAGAATTTGGGCGAGAAAGCAGATATTAGTGTGAATTATAGCAACTAATAGTAATGTGAATGGTCCACCTGCCTTCTTAAAATTTTGAAATGCAGTTTTGTTCTTGCTAAGTCTGTGATGAAATGTATAATAAATGTAACCTATTTTGTAAGTTTTGTCTTTCTTTATTATGTCTTAGTTTAAATCATAGTGTGGTGCGGTTTTTGGACTTTGATATTTCCTGAAGGTTTATGTTAGAGGACAGACCAAAGACAAATGTTTATTCCTTTTGCTTATCTTGTTTTAGATGTAGTGCTTCTATGTGTTAACCACTACAAGTAGTGTGGACAAGTGCACATATTTTCAAGATAAATCAATGATTTTAAGCTTTCCCTCTCAGGTTGTTATGAATTTGCACTGTGTCCTTTTTGATTAGGAGTAAAGTATTATGTTATTTGTCCTATAGGCTCAAGAAAAGCTTGGTCCTGTTGACATGCTTATAAACTGTGCTGGGACATCATTAGCAGCAAGGTTTGAAGAGATCGAAGTAGAGAATTTCAGAGTAAGTAGTATGCACTTAGCATTTGATGGCAGAACTTCATTGCTGATATCTCTATAGAGCCATATTGCATGTCATTAAGAACAAATATTGGCTGGACAGTAAGTGTTTATGTAAGTATGTTAATATGTGCATACATCATAAGGAGCAGGAAATATGCTTTTTTGGAATATCTCAGAGCTGGATTCCAATCTTTGGCTATGCATTTTCATCAGGACATCCCAGTGGGCATGCTGTTGCTGATTTACACAATAGCTCTTGACAGGTAGTCAAGCTATAAAAGACAGCATACTGTTATTTTTCCCATTTTTTGTCACTTAAACAGTTGCTGCACTTCTTCACTTGTGGCTTGTCTTATGTCATTTGAGGTCTGTTCCTACAGCAGGATTAGGTAATTTTTGAATCTATGTTTTACTGATAAAAATAATTAATATAGTTATTTTTATTTGATAAATGATCCCCCTGTGACTATTCAGTTCCCCAACACCACCTCCAGTGTTCTGTTGAGGGTGGGAACACACCATTTAGAACTGTGGTGGTTGTGTTTCTTTTAGTAAAAAAAAAATAGTAAGCTAGAAGAGCTAAATATTTGACAGGCTTTGTAGAATTACAAGTCAGTTCTTCAGTTTCTCCCTCTGTCTCAGTGTTTTCTCTTAAAAATGTAAATAAGAATCATAGATGCTCTGATCAAAATCTGAGACTGAAAATTAAAATCAATGGAGCAGACTGAATTTTATGAAGGGCAGGTTTCAGGTACCGATGGGCCTGAACTTCTAATTGTGGCCTCTGTTTCCTTTTGGATACTGGGGTTATAGTTAATCTTTCAGTTTCAATATATGAAGTGCACTTAACCTCCCCATAGGTCCGCATGGGTCATATTTCCTTGTAAGAGTTTGCAAGAGAGGAAACAATGTAGGACGCACTGTTTCTATTAAAATAATCAGTTACGATAAAATTTGTCCACAAAATACTTAAAATTACAAAGAGAAAAAAATTCTCTCCAAGGACAGCAGCTTCCAGATTGACTGAGTCAGACTTTTTTTTTTTTTCTGGTGTAGCTGTTCACAGTGGAGACCACCACTTTCTTCTCCTTCCTTCATTTTGCTATTTCATCAGTAGTGTTGGGGGCACCCAGGGATTGAATGCATGCTGGCAAATGCTGTGGTCACTACTGACTACTTTTCATAAGGAATAGAACAGACATTCAGTAACAGAACATTTGAGGGTTGGATAGTCAGTTTTATGGGTGCCCGTAGCTTTTGTGTTTATAAATGCATTGCACAGCAATATTTTAATTAGGAGCAGAGTACTGCTTCACTGTTTCAGATCTGAGCCTAAACCATGTGCATCAGGATAAACTTAAGAAATGATGTGGACATCCTACAGAAGGGCATCACTGAGACAGATATCTGGTGTCAGAGCCATGGCCTCAAGCTCAATGCCAAAAAGTGCAGCGTCATCCCCTTTGGTAAAAACTCTGTACCCATGAACCACCACATTAGCAGCAATCTACTCAACACTGAATGCGTGATAAGAGACCTTGGGACCCAGGTGGACAGTAGTCTCTCCTTTGATAGTCACATCCCCACAGTAGTCAGGAAGTCCTTCTACGTGGCACACCTCATCATAAAAGGGTTCTCATCCAGGAAAAAAGAGGTCATTGTTCCCCTCTACTCGTCACTCATTAGACCCATTACAACTCCCCTTTTGGAATGTACCTCACAAGACATCTGCAGCAGTTGGAAAGGCCACAGAAGTACCTCACAAAGAGGATTACTGGCCTCAAACAAATGCCCTACACTGACCACCTCAAAAAACTCCAGCTTTACTCCATAGCATATTGCCTACTCCGACGTGATCTCTGCCTAGCATATAAAGCTATGTCAAACCCAGAGCTGTTGGACATACTACACCTAAAGAAATCCCAATCCCTCCAAGCTACATGCTCTAGGGGCCTAAACCTTGTCACCACAATAAACAGGACATGCTGGAGGGATAGATTCCTGTCCCAGAGACTTCCTATACTCTGGAACAAGCTACCCATCTATGTCAGGCAAAGTTCTTCATTAGCACTCTTCAAGAAAAATCTTGATGAGTGGATGGGAAATAGGAAATACACCCCGGGGATCACTTCTGTGTCTCTGCTGGACAGTGGTACAGGAAAATAACATTCTTGGGTGGCGTAAGCTATGGTACCTTGCTGGCTAGGTGTACGTAGGCCCTTGGGCCGATAGCCTAGTACCTACCTATGAACCTTTGCAGTAAGCAGAGATAACAGATTGATGGCTCAGAAAAAAATGAAGACCACAAGTTAGCTTGCTGAGATCAAGCGCAATTTCCAATAGGGTGTGGTATGGATGAAGATGAAGACTGTATCTTCACGTGCCGACAAGGAATATGTTTTGGAGTCATACATTTAATTTAATGAAAGGATATGTTAAATGGTCCTCCATAAAAATGCATATGCAGCTGCTGAAACGTGATCGGCTTAAGTCTGTTGCTAGCTCACCATTTATTCTTTCTTTACAGGATGTAATTAGATGACCTGTCTTTAACCTGTTATCTGCTTAATTTTCTGCCGCCAAGTCGGATAGCTGTTATAGTCTGTAAAGATTAGGTAGCTGATCCTGCAGCCATAAAAAATAGAGTCACCAAAGAGTTGAATGTCCATACCTGGCTTCAGAACATTGCCTGCAAATAAAAGAAGAATATTGGGTTCTGGTAGAAAATGTATATCTTAGCCACTGTTTATTACAGCAATAATTTATCATATATGTATGGTACAGAGCCAGTCAAATATTATGAAACAAACTTAAGACCTCATAAAGTAAATTTTTGATGTCTTGCTAAGGATAAAAAAAGTTTATAAAGTTGAACAAACAGCAAACAAGATGGGCCCATGGATTGTTAATTTATACACTGTTAATGCCTGTTTCAAGGCAGATGTCTGTGGAGCTGTGATAGAGATATACATAATAAAGGACACAACCCCCCCCCCCCCCCCCCAGGAAGCTGTTCATATGTTCGCTGACAACACTCTGCTCCTAGACCATACAAACTCAACATGTTAGAGATGAAACTATATTAAGAACCTTGAATCCTTGCTCTCTCACACACCAATCAGTACATATGACAATGAGTGGGTCATCAGCATGCACACCTCACCTCCTGTACCACTGAAACCCACATCACTCATACCTACATATATGGAGGTCCTCCCAGACACAAACACAGGCACACTGCACATAATACTTCCTCTGTAGAACACAACACACATAATAGCTCGCATACCAGTGTCTCACCTGTCAAGCCCTTAAGGCAAAACACAAAACCAAGTATATTAGTCATAAGGATTGCATCGTGAGACTCACAGATGTCTCTCTCACCAGGCTGGATAAGGAGATGGTCACGGTCAGCTGTCAGGTGCCAGGATCTACCATATCACACATGCACTCAAGTCTCTCAACAACAAGTTCTGATATGACTCTATCATAGTCCATGTTGGTGTGAATGACTTGAGACATACCTCTCTGGACTATATGAAGAAAGACATGACTAAGCTCTTGGACTGTGTGTCTCAAGCTGGTATGTCCCTAGGCTTGAGCAGCATTTTACCTTCACCTAGGACGATGCCTCAATACAAACAGAAAATGATTGACTTCAATAATTGGCTTAAGTTTCTGGTGCCATTTTAAGGGGGTACACTATCTGTCAGCCTGGAACAACATGATCAACATACCTCGATGCCTTGACAGAGATGGTCTTCATCTGTCACCCCTGGGATTTCGGCTACTGGCCAATTGCTCTTGCCACCGCCATACTGCCTTTTTAGGCAGTGTCTCAAGGACAAAATTCCCAATTTAAGAACTCCATCTAAGAACAACCTCAAGATTTTGCTGCTTAAACTCTAGGAGTTTTAACACAAAACTGCATTCACTGGAAGCAGTCCTCACCTTGGAAGACAGACATCTGTGCAGTCTCCAAGATCTAGTTCAAGACTGTGGAGAGCACCCCATCGATATCAGGCTGCACCTCTTTTCACACGTTCAGAATACAAACTGATGACATAAAAACTAAAGGAAGCGTTGTATCAATATTCATTAAAGGTAAATACACCTCCAGATTGGTCAGACAGCATGATTCCCTGGAAATACTTCAGGTGAAGTTAACTTGTGGGTAGGATACCTACTCAAGTCATTGCCAGCTACAGAACCCCCCCTCCATGAATCAGGACACCCACTATGCCTGTTTGGATCTACTTGAGTCTGTCGAGATGCATCCCGAACACCATAATTGTGGGTGACTTCAACTACCCATCCATTGACTGGGGAAATTATTCATGCACAGTCTCACTTGCCCAAAGGTTCCTTGACTTCATTAACTCCAGTGCCCTGGACCAGATGGTTGACACCCCCACAAGGTGTGCCAACATCCTGAATCTGGTGCTTACCAATACAAGGAAACCCCAGTAGCACCCCCCCCCACGGTGACATCTGGCCATAAATCAGTCTCAATCAAAGTTATCATCACATCTGACCCACCCCGAGCACCAACTAAACAAAAAAACTTTTATAAAGCAGATTATAACCTCTTATGGGATGATATAAATAGCTTCACTGCACACCCCCCCCCCAGATGAAACTGGAAACTATGCTGAGTTTCACACAAATGCTTATACAAACACTTGAACAACTGAATTGACTCAGCCGTACCTTTTAGGACCAAAACAAGCTCCTCAAGGAAGAGCAAACCTGCCTGGTGGAAAACTGCCATTAACAGGCTTTACAATAAGAGGAGGAAATTGCTATCTTAAGAGTAAGATGGAGCATACAGTAATCTGGAAACACTCCCTCCTCATCTTAAACAAGCAAATAAGACTTCGCTCGCTCCTCAGCTTAAACAAGCAAGTAAGACTTCTTGTGAAGTCCTCCAAAGCAAACTACGAATCAAAATTAGCTTTTTCAAATAAGGACAACCATAAGGCGTTCTTAATTTACATTTGTAACCTAAAAGGAAAGGCCCAGATTTGTGCCAAACTGGTGGTTAATGATACCACATATTCTTAGCCTGTGGACATTGCTAACCTGTTGGCTAACAGGTTGTGTGAAAACTTCGCTCCCCTGTCCCTACCACCTGTCCTCTACCTTGCATCTCTAAAGAGCAGGTGTGAATGCCCTCTCTAAGGTCAAAAATGCAACATCCATGGGACCTGATAACATCCCAGGCTACATCCTACATGGGCTCAAACAAGAATTAGCAATGTCATTGAGTACTCTTTTTGTAGTCTAAGCACTGGCTTCATCCCAGCCGAATGGAAAAAGGCCACCATTATTCCCTTGCACAAAGGTGGTGCTTCCACTGACTCCAGGAACTATAGCCCTACTAGCCTGACTAGCCTTATCTGCAAGGCCATGGAGAGAATCCTCACGGGCCTTATCAATAAATATTGGCAACCTCCAAACACTTGACATTACTCAATTTGGATTGTCAAAGGGAGATCATTCCTTTTAAACCTGGTGGACTTCGAGAGAGTTTCCAAGGCCCTTGATGATGGGAAATCTGTGCATACAGCCTACCTAGACTTACCTTTGACACTATCCCCCACTCAGGCATAATTAACAAACAACCTGTGTATCATTAGATGGGTCACTAACTTAGCTCACTGATAGAACCCATATAGTCAAAATAAGGAAATCCACCTGAAACAGCAGACCTGTATCCAGGGGTGTTACACAGGCATCAGTTCTGGGACCTCTACTTTTTGGAATCTATTTCTCAGAAGTGCAAGCTAAAACTAAAGATGTTCTTCGTGTTTTACTGTTGCAGTCATCACATTTGGTTTATCCCTGCCAGGGTGGCCCTCGGCTGGCCCGAATACCAGAGGCTTAGTATTTCTGCGTCGGTTGCTGTCACTTCAGGACTGACGTCATGTCGTCAGTAGTATAAAGTAAGGCAGCAGACGCCATTACATCAGTCTTTCTTGCCGTGTAGCCTGAAGCAGAAGCAGTTTGCACGAGTGTCAGTCGGCCACTACCTGAGTTTCGTCTACCAAACTGAAGTCTTCTGAAGCTAAGTACCCCGTTGGGGATCCTTTTTTCATGCACTAACTGATGTCAGAAAAAGTTAATAACTGTTTCGCCTGTGGAAAGCAAATACCACACCGATACTTTCATTCTTACAGCGTCACTTGTTTAGGCCCAGACCACGACGTCCCCCGTTGTCGCTTCTGTGCTTTACTCAACTCCAGAACTATCCGTCATTGGACCTGTATTGTAGCCAGATATTTTCGCTTAGCGTCCTCAAATTCCCATATGGCTTCGGTAAGCCATCCGACAGCAGATCTTCTGAAAAATCGTAAAGATAAAGACAGAGACAGACCTCACAGGTTCAAACCTACCGACGACGTGTCCGTTAAGCTAGTAGTTAGTTCTCCGGTCCTCAGTGAGGTGCTTTCACAGCCCCTGATGCTTGCTTCTGTAGATTTACAGGCCGCTGCCGAGACCTTTTCAGAGTCCGGTATGCCGCAAAGCACTTCTTCGACTAAGGATCCTGCGGTTGTCTCTACCTTGGATGGATCCGGAGCTGCTGAGCAGGCACCGGCTTCCGAGGAAGTCCTTCACACTACTGATTCTCGACACAAACCGACGTCTTCTTTTGCGACTACCGTTCTTTCAAACATGACAGAGTTTCTAAGGCCCAGAGAACGAACCACAGACACCCTCCCTCCTGCACCCAGAAAACCAGACAGGTATTATAGAGTCCCTGACTCCCACAAATTTCTTTTTAAAAATCCTACTGCTGACCCTGAGGTAATTTCTCAAGGGCCTAAATGGATTAAAGCAGGGAATCATGCAGGAAATATCTCTGTTTCAGGGCAAGATCTCAACACTTTCAGATGTTCTTCGTGTTTCACTGTTGCAGTCATTACATTTGGGTAATCTGCTGGCAGGTTGCTTTCAGTCGGCCTGAATTCCAAAGTCTTGGATCCTGCGTCAGTTGCTGACTTCTCTTCCATGACGTCAGGTCATCAGGGGTATAAAACATGCAGCCGACGCCATTTTCTTTAGTCTTTCTTGCAGTGTCGCACCCGAAGCAGAACCATTTCTCAAGTGTCGGTCGGCTGACTACTGAAATGAGTTTCAGAACCGAAGTCTTCACTAAAGCTAAGTACCCCGTTGGGGAAACTTTTTTCTTGCTTTTTACCGATGTCAGAAAAAGTTAATAATTGTATTACATGTGGGAAGCAAATAACTCATAAGGATTTCCATTTATACTGTATTCCTTGCCTAGGCCCTGATCACAACGTGCCTGGCTGTCGATTTTGTGCTAGAGTTAACCAACGCACTATTAAATGTCGGTATATTTTTGCATCAAAGTATTTTGGAAACAGATTTAACTACCCAGAAATGTCAATGGATAGCAATCTGACTACTGGAGTACATAAAAAACGCAAAGAAAAGGACAGAGAAAGGCAGTCGAGATCCAAAACCGATGACGAAGCTTCTCCTAAGCCAGTCGCCGGTACTCAGTGAGGCACTTTCGCAGCCCCTGATACCTGCTACCTTAGAGTCGCAGGCCTCTACCGACACCCATGTGGAGTCCGGCATGCCGCAAGATACTCAAGGTATTGGACTGACAGATGTATCTTCCCTCGGATGGGTCCAGAGCCGCTGAGCAGGCACCGGCTTCTGAGGATGTATTCAGACCTCAACATTTGTATATCAAACCGACGACAACTGCAAAACCAAAGACAAAAGCAACTTCTAAAACTAAAAAACTGACGCATGAGCCACATGCACAGGCCTCTGTGCCTAAAAAACAGATGATCAAAATGGCTGAAGACCTTATTACCTTGATCAGGGGTTCCCATCCCCCTCCAGATAAGAGGCTTAGGCAAGACACTGATTATGAATCTTCAGATCAGGTTTCCATTTCTTCTGATTCCTCTTCCGATCAGGAGTTATCTATACCTCCCTATGAGGATTCTGATGCTGAGGAGTCTATTCCATCTGCATCTTCTCCTGAGGGTTATTCTTTTGGAGAAACCTTGCATACTTTGAGGGAGCATTTTCAGTGGGAGAGTCAAGACTTCTCAGAATCAAAAACGAGGCTCAGGTATTTCCTTCTTCTTCCCCCTCAGCACAAGCCTTTAGCCATTCCCCCTGTTTTAGACATTGTGGATAATGTGTTTTCGGAGTCAAGCTTGACACCTGACTCCTTACCTCCAGCTCCCAGTAAGCCTGACAGATATTACAGGGTCCCTGACTCACATACATTTTTGTTTAGGAACCCTGCTGCTGATCCTGAAACTATTTCACAGCGTCCAAAGGGAGTTAAGGCCTCAACAGCAAAAAATCCTACCCCCTCTGACAGAGATTCAAAGGCACTAGACAGATGGGGAAAAAAGGTTTATACATCTGCAACCTGGCAATCAGGGCCTTAAACTGTCAATTTCATATGCTTAAGTACCAACAGCATGTTATGGGATTGCTGAAACAGAAAATGATGTTGATTTCAGAATGTGCAGAAAATAAAGAATTGCAGGAATTATTGCATGCAGCTGAACAAGTTGGAAAGCATACTTTGCAATGTGGTTTTGATTCCTTAGAGGCCTCCTTCAGGGCCGCAGTTACTGGATCTGTGATTAGGAGGCATGCCTGGTTAAAGGAACAAAATTTGCCCGATCATGTTAAAGCTAAATTGCTAGATGCACCTTTACAGCATGATTCTCTGTTTGGTATTAAGGCAGAAGAGGTTTTGAAGAAAATGGAAGACAAAGCTAAGTCTATGCAAACTGTTAAAGACTTCTTACAAGTGCAGCCACCAAGATTCAGTAGACACTGGCTTACAAAGAAAAGTCCTTTCCTGTGTCAGACAGAGCTAAAAGGGGCAAATCCAGACGCCCTAAGGGTTTCAGATAACAGGCGCAAGATTCATACAGGTCAAAGCAATGGGGCGCTTCCACCTCCAAATCTGGAGGAGATAAAGTGCAAGCCTACAGAAAGCAATCCCAATGACTTCCTTCTGCCTACAACAAGCACTTATCTTTTGGCAGCACCCATAGGGGGAAAATTAGCACTTTTTGCTCAAAATTGGCAGTTAATAACCCAGGACAAATGGGTACTAAACATTGTATCACAGGCTGGCCATGACTTTTTGGCACACAGCCTCTGCCATGTAACTGCACCTGTTAGTGCAATTCCTACCAGGCTCTCTTAACCTCTGGTACACCAATTAAGTAGAAATCTTCTGGACCTACATGAGTTGCAGCTCAACAGAAGAACCTTCACCCTAATGACTCAGAAATGGGGCACCCCGAAGGTCAACCTCTTTGCCTCCCTCACCAACTATCAGCTCAGCAAATTCTGCACTAGGGAGCATCAATGCATGGCTTAGAAAGTGGATGCCCTGTCCTTCACCTCGGTCCGTCGATCGGTCTATGCCTTTCCTCCACTATCTCTCATCCCCAGAGCACTGCTCAAAATAAGAGAGGAAAAACCAAGGACCATTCTTATAGCTCCAGACTTGCCTCGCCAGCAGTGGTACCCCTTGCTGCGCAGCCTGTCCCCTCTGCCACCATGATATCTTCCTCAGATTCCAAACTTCCTTACCCAGAGGGAAGGGGAATTCATGCATCCCCAATTGTAAACACTCAATTTGGCAGCTTGGCATATTCCCGAACCCCAAACCAATCTGCCAAGCTCAGTAAACAGGTTCTAGATGTTATCCATGAGGCCAGACACCCTAGCACTAGAAAGTCTTATTGCTGACAAATGGAAAAGGTTTTGCACCTGGATCTAGGCTAAGGGAGCTAATATGGTACAACCCTCCCTCCCTCTCATCCTGGATTACTTAGCTGACCTACTACACAGTGGCCTCTCTTTCTCCTCTATAAAAATTCATGCCTTTGCTATTTCTGCTCATTTTTCCATTGAGCAGCCCCTTTTCTCACACACTTTGATCAGACAGTTCCTAAGAGGGGCTAGCAACTTGAGGCCACCCAGAAGGGCACCAACCCAGCTTGGGGCCTTAAGTTTGTATTGGAAAAGCTCACCCTGCCCTCATTCAAACCATCTTCTTCAGAGCTAAAATTTCTCTTCTGGGAGACAACATTCCTTCTGGCCATCACTTCAGCCAGAAGAGTCACTGAGCTGCAAGTGCTTATGGCTGTAGAGCCCTTCATCATCTTCCATGCTGACAGGGTACCCCTGAGAACTAATCCTTCCTTCATGCCCAAGTTGGTGTCCAGTGTGACTCTCAACCAATCCATTCATTTGCCCACCTTTTTTCCTAATCCGCAGAACAAGGGGGAAAGGATTCTCCACTCTCTAGATGTGCACAGACAGCTCAGATTCTATCTAGACAGGAGTAAATACTTCAGAAAGTCTGATCAATTGCTGGTTAGCTTTGTTGCAGGGGCAGAAGGCAAAACCATCTCCAAACAAACCATTTCCAAATGGATAGCACACTGCATCCATTTCTGCTACAAGCAACATGGAAAGCCTCCCCCCAAGGGGGTCAGGACTCACTCCACCAGAGCAGCCTCCACCTCTGCAGCTTTCCTCAGAGGAGTCCCCACCAGGAACATCCTGGAGGCTGCCACCTGGATATCTACCACCTGCCTCTCTTCTCCAAATCCAAGACAGGGTTTGCCTCCACAGTCTTGCAGGGCATCCTAGCCAGCCCCTAGTTTCCTTGACTGCCTCCACCCATTTCCTCAGCTTTGGGAATCAATCCAAATGTAATGACTGCAACAGTGAAACACGAAGAACATAGTACAGTTGTGTACATTTACCATAAATGTAGATGTTAGAGTGTATTCACTGTTGTATTCCTGGTTTCCCTCCTTCCCCCTTTCTTCTCTTCCTTACAAGGGACATATTGATATTTACTTTCTACTGGTGGGGTTTTTCCACCAGAACCTGGCTTCTACTTTGGGGGCTCCTAACAGGTTAGGGCAAGAAAAACGGATGTAATGGTGTCGGCTGCCTTACTTTATACTACTGACGACCTGACGTCAGTCCTGAAACGACAGCAACCAATGCAGAAATACTAAACCTCTGCTATTCGGGCCGGTCGACGGCTACCCTGGCAGGGATAACCCAAATGTGGTGACTGTAACAGTGAATACACTTGAACATCTACTTTTATGTTAAGTGTACACAACTGTACTGTCTGTGGCTGACAAAGTTTGCTGATGACTGCAAACTGGGAGTGGTCATAGAATCTCCAAACAATGTCAACATCCTGCAAGATGGTCTTACACAAACAGATGACTGGTGCCAAAGTTATGGCCTTAAACACAATGCAGAAAAAGTTCCAGCTAATTACTGCATCAATAACAACACCCTACATACGCCCTCAGTGGTGAGAGACCTGGGCACACAGGTTGACAGCAACCTTACCTTTGATCGCCATGTCTCCACAGTGGTAAGAAGGGCATTCTGTATTGCTCATCTCATAAGTAAGGACATTGTCTCCAGAAGATATAACCTCCCTGTACTCTTCCCTCATCAGGCCAGTAATTGAGTGAATGCCCCTTTTGGTATGTACCTTTCTAAGCACCTGCAGTAATTGGAGAGTCCACAAACGTTCCTCACAACGAAAATTCAAGGTCTTCAGCATCTGTCCGATGAGGATTGTCTGAACTCACTGTCACTTTGTTCTGTTTCATACAGACTACTCAGAGGCGACCTCTGCCTTGCATATAAGGTGATCTTTGACTCTGGTTTATTGGAAATGCTGCATATCCGTAAGTCAAATGGTACACGGGTTACTTGCTCTAATGGCTTTAACCTGGTATGTGGCATTAATAGAACTTGCTGGAGGGACCGATTTGTCTCCCAGAGGTTACCACACCTTTGGAACAGACACCCGCTTCATGTCAAGCAGAGCACCTAATTGGCCATCTTAAAATGCAATCTGGACAATTTGATGGGTAACAGTAAATTCACCGCAGTGGTTCTACCTATGTCCCCCTTGGACAGGGGTGACTGGTGCTGATCGTGGAAGTAAGGGTAAAACTTGGCTAGGCTTGTAAGGGCCCTATGGTCATTAGCCTAGTATCCTCCTATGATCCTATAAAATAAATTTTGAATATAATCGTACTGATGTTTTATAGTTTGACTTACGTATGCAACATGGACTGTACAAAGCTTTAAATGGTAAAGTATCCACTTATTTCTGCTATTTTTGTGTTTCTAAAGTGCATAAATATCTTAATGATCTTGCTTTTCCATCCTCTTGTGTTGGCAGGAGGGTCCAAAACTGAACATTTTGAGATATGAAACACTTGATTTACCTGACTGAAGAGGTTTTTAGTAGGTGTCCTTATATTTTAAAGGGTTGCAAGCATCTTAAGGCATTTGAATAGTTTTATTTATTCCAAAAGTTGCTTGTTACAGCAGATGAGAAAGAAAGTGATATTGTCTTATCTCACCTTCATTCTTAGCAGGTTGGGTTTGGAACCGATCCTCGGTTCTGACTTGGCCTTACACAAAGCTCGAGGTCTTCCACTAGCTCGTGGCTAAAACCCTATCCCATGATGCACTACGAGAGCTCCGTATATCTCGTTTGCCACCAAACAAGATCGGGTGCTTTCTTCTGGCTCTGGCTAAGTGGAATTTTGTTCTTTAAATATTTTGAATAATTGTCCGTTTTTTTTCTACTGTTATATTCTAGCTAGTGTGTATTAAGTAAATTGTGTGTGCTTTCGCCTTCTGTTGTGTTCCTGTTGGCCATTATTTTCTTTGCAAGGCCTTTCTTACCCTTTCCCTGCTTAAAATTTATTTTTTAAGCTCGTTTTAGTTAGAGGGCTTTCCTTCCTTTTAACTATATGCGAAGGCTCATTTAAATTAAGAGCTGTTTTGACTTTGATTTTTTTCCCTTGTTTTCCTCTTTAAACTACCGGGCTAGGTCGTTTAAATTAGAGGGCTGCCTTTGCCCGTATAAATTAAAGGGCACTTTTTCCCTTGGTGTTTTTTGTTGTTCCTTTAGTAAAAAATAAAATAAAAAAAATAGTAGTAGTACTTTATATATAGTTACATTTTTTCTGTAATTTATTAGCTTTCCTGTTGTTGTTGCTGATTACTACAATGTCTTCCAAGCAGTCTAAGAAAATGAAACCCTCAGGTTTTAAGAAATGTGTTTAGTGCAGTCAAAAAATGTCTGTTACTGACGGACATACCGTTTGTGTGTACTGTCTGGGAGTGGTACATCTTCAAGAGTCTTGTGCCATTTGTCACTCCTTTAGTCATTGGGTACTACTAGAGAGAGAGAATAAACTGATTCTGAGAGCTTACTGAACACCCCTTTTTCTGAAACTATCGAAGAAGATCAGGGTCCTTCAAAGTAGGGCCATTCTCCTTCTTCAAAGTCAGACAAGTCGGGGAAAAGGTCCTCTTCCTCAGATGCTCAGTCGGAGCCATCAAAAATGTTACAAAAAGTTTTATTTCAGACCCAAAGACTGTTGGGCCCGAGAAGCCTTCTACCTCAGCTCCTTCAATTTCATAGCCATTGGAATTTCATTTGCGGAGCCGGTCCCCAGATTTGGAACCAGAATCTCCCACTTTAAGGCCTCCTTTATTGCAGTCTTCCAGATCTCCTGGTCCCTCCACTCGATCTTCCAGGAGCCTGTCCGATGATGTAGATTGTGTGGTGCAGAGGTTATTGAGGACACCGGCGCTTGCCAAACTCTTGTCGGATCCAACCCAGAGGGCTTCAGAACTGACCAGTCCTAACCTTTCACCGTCGATTCCTCCTCCGATCCAGTCTCGGACCTCGGAGCCAGAATGTCCAGAAGTGATTGTAGAGGAACCTTCGGAACTGAGACCTATCACAGGATCTTCGATTCAGACCATTGCTGCAATGTCCTTGGTTCCGTCCGAACTCTAGGACTCTAAGAGCCGACACTCTCCAGTCGGGTATGGGGAGTCTGGGCGGACAGTTGTCGGATCCGAACTTGCGTCTCGGGGCATCGGCTCAGGTGAGCTCTGCCCCTACCTCAGCCTTGGAGCCAACCCCCTTGATTTTGTGGATTCCCTCTCATTCTTTGGCGCCGGGAGTCTCTTCATACCAGGGGCGGGGGGCTTTCAAGGTGATGAGGAGAGTGCTGTCTCCGCAGACAGATCCACTCTCGGGTCGGGACATTCTTCCCCCAAAGGCACCAGTGTCTGTCTCAGTACGACTGCATCCACAGAGATGTGGAGACCCTAGGCCTCAGGATGCCCCATCGGGTGACCCCCTCTCTTCCGAAAACTCTCCAGAATACCCTTCTGAAGAGGTCCCTTGGAAGAGGCTATGTAAGAGGAAGCATTTAGACTCCCCAGAGGAGTCCATCACTTTGGATACAGACCTTGATGATTCGGAGGGGTCCCCATGGTCATCCTCTGAGGATGTCTCCTTCGCGGACATCCTGGAAATACTAAAACAGAGAGGTGGCTGGAAGCCCATCAACCCTTCTGAGGAGTCTGTATATCTGAAGGCTTTTGGGTCTCACCCTTCCATTAACATGGGTGTTTCCGCCCTTCAGCGAGCTGATAGTTAGTTTCGAAAGGCGTAGGAGTCCCCAGACTCAGTAGAACCTGATGTTCATCGTGTTACCCTGCTGCAGTCATCACACTTGGGTTATCCTGCCGTCAGGCAGTCCCGCAGTCGGCCTGAGTTCCAAAGTCTTGGTCCAGCGTCGGTTGCTGTCGCTTCTTCCCTGACATCAGTGCGCCAGGGGTATATAAGAGGCATCCAACACCATTTTCTTCAGTCTTTCTTGCCGTGCGGTGCCCGAAGCAGAAGCAGTTCGCAAGTGCTGGTTGGCCGACTCCTGAGATTTTCGATTCGAATTTCAGTCCGAAGTCTTCAATAAAGCTAAGTACCCCATTGGGGAACCTTTTCTTGCCTCAGTCCGATGTCAGAAAAAGTTAACAATTGCATTTCTTGTGGGAAGCAAATACCTCATAAGGACATCCATTCTTATTGTATTCCTTGCCTAGGCTCAGACCACGACGTCACAGGTTGTCGGTTTAGTGCTAGGTTTAATAAACGAACTATCAAACGCCGTTTTGACTTCGCACGACATTACTTTGGTAGGAAATTTAATTATATCATGCCGTCGGAGCAGCCGACGACCAGCATGCATAAAAAACACAAGGATAAGGACAGGCAGCCTAGGAACAAGCCAGACTCAGAGGCCTCTGCTGGGCCTGTGGCCGGTTCTCCGGTTTTCAGTGAGGTGCCTACGCAGCCTCTGACGACCGCAGAATTGGAACATAAGACAGCTTCGGATTCTCAGGCGGAGTGTACTAGGCTGTTGCAGCCATCTTCATTAGGCCCTACCGACACCGGAGCAGAAGGAGATCCCGGTGCAGTAGAAACACCTTCGGTTGCAGAAGGTGTCTTCAGACCGACTACACTCACCATTAAATCTTATGCTAAGCTTAAAACTCCATTAAAACCAAAAAAGACTGTACATCAGTCTCCAGTTCAAGGCTCCATGCCTAAGAAACAGATGCTTAAGATGGCTGAGGATTTGATCACCCTAATCAGGGGTTCCCATCCCCCTCCAGATAAAAGACCAAGACAAGAGGAGGATTATGCTTCCTCTGACCAGGTTTCTATTTCCTCAGATTCTTCTGAGGAACAGGGTTATGCTTTTCCCCCTTATGAAGACTCTGATGCTGAAGACTCTATTCCCTCAGCATCTCCCCCTGAAGACTACTCCTTTGGGGAAACTTTACATACCATGAGGGAACATTTCCACTGGGAAGGCCAGGACTACTCTGATTCTAAGAAAAGGCTCCGAGAGTTCCTTTTACTACCCCAGCACAGACCACTTGCTATCCCTCCAGTTTTAGACATTGTGGATGATGTTTACTTGGAGTCTAGTCTAAATCCAGACTCTCTACCTCCTGCTCCAGCCAAACCAGACAGATACTACAGAGTACCTGACTCACACAAATTCCTTTATAAAAGCCCTGTGGCTGACCCAGAAACAATTTCCCAGGGTCCCAAAGGGGCTAAAACTTCTATGGCTAAAAATCTTGTGCCCTCTGAAAGGGATTCCAGAGCCCTGGATAGATGGGGAAAGAAGATATACACCTCAGCTACTCTGGCTATGAGAGCATTAAATTGTCAGTTTCACATGCTGACATATCAGCAATTCCTTATGTCTCAATTAAAACAAAAAATGAGCACACATTCTGAACAGTCTGAATTCAAGGAGATGCAGGATCTGTTGCATGCAGCTGAACAGGTGGGAAAACATACTTTACAATGCGGATTTGATTCATTGGAAGCTTCCTGTAGAGCAGCTGTTACTGGGTCTGTCATACGTAGACATGCTTGGTTAAAAGAGCAAACCCTACCTGATCTTGTTAAAGCAAAATTATTGGATGCACCTTTACAGCAGGATGCATTATTTGGTGTCAAAGCAGAAGAGGTTTTAAAGAAAATGGAGGATAAGGCAAAGTCTATGCAGATGGTCAAGGATTTTTTACAGGTACAACCCCCTTGTTTCAGCAGAAATTTGCCAACAAAAAACTGGTCCTTTCCAGCTTCTGACAGATCACAGAGGGGCAAATACGGATGCCCAAGGGGCAGAGGTCAGTCACAAGGCCTTTACAAACCTCGCCAATGGGGCACTGCTACCCAGAAAGGAGGAAAAGACAGGCCCCAAGCTAGCAGAAGACAAACACAATTACTCAACCCTCAAACTACCAAGCAAATCTCTCTTGGCAGTGCCCTTGGGAGGAAAATTAGCACTTTTTTGCAGATAAATGGCACATCATCACAAAAGACAAATGGGTCCTAAACATTGTCTCACAAGGATACAGATTCCAATTTCATACCTTGCCAAGGATAAAAGGAATGCCAAACCTGCCACCAAATAAATGGGCAGAGGCACAAAAACAAATTACAGCTCTCATGGACATGAGAGCCATTCAGCAGGTACCAACACAGGAGCAAGGACAAGGATTTTACTCAAGACTCTTTCTAGTCCCAAGAAAGGACAAAGCATGGAGACCCATTCTGGATCTTTCAATTCTGAACACCTATCTGCAAGTACCAAAATTCAAGATGCTAACACTACAGCAGCTTCTTCCCATGCTGGGCAAGAATGCTTGGCTAGTAACGTTGGACCTCAAGGAGGCATCCCTGCATGTCCCTATCAGACAAAATTGCAGAAGATACCTCCGCTTCATTGCAGGTTCAACCCATTATCAATTCTCTGCACTGCCCTTTGGCTTATCTACTGCGCCCAGGGTCTTCACAAAATGCCTGGCACCAGTAATTGCATACTGCAGACAAAGAGGAATTCAAATCTACCCATACCTGGACGACTGCCTTATTCAAGCAGAAAGCAAGGACATTCTTTTAAGGCATCTGGCATTTGTCAAACACCTTCTAAGTTGCCTAGGGTACACAGTAAACGAAAAGAAATCAAGACTAGTGCCCTCACAAAACATAATATTCCTGGGTGCCAGCTTGAATACAACGGCCCAGATGGCTTATCTCACGCCAGACAAGCAACAACAGCTGACTGAATACTTCAAAATAATGGCAACAAAGACCCAACTCCCTGCAAGAAAAATTCTGCAGGCCTTGGGATTCATGGCATCTTGCATACTACTAATACCATTTGCAAAACTGCATATGAGGAAATTACAATGGTACCTGAAAAGCATATGGACTCAGCACAGCCACAGCTTGGAAACAATGATACCACTCATTCCCTGCCTTCAACAGGAGTTTCTATGGTGGGCACAGGCATGTCACCTCAACAAGGGTCAGCCTTTCACATTACCCACAGCCAGGCAAACTATGACAACAGATGTATCGGACTATGCCTGGGGAGCACACATGGCAGGACAGTGCATTCAGGGCAAATGGACTACAGATCAAAGGCATCTGCATATCAATCAAAAAAAATGCTAGCAGTACAGAATGCCCTAACAGCTTTCAAGGACCTCTTACACCCAGGACATCTAATAATAAAGACGGACAATACCACAGTAATGTGGTACATAAACAAGCAAGGGGGCACACATTCCTACCCTCTATGCAGGCAAGCAATGACCTTGTGGAACACAGCACTGTCTTACCAAGTTCAACTACAAGCACAATTCCTGCCATGAAGGAAAAACACATTGGCAGACGACCTAAGCAGAAACATCATGGATCCCCACGAGTGGAAACTAGATCCACAAGTATTTGCAATGATAACTAAAAAATGGGGACGCCCAGACATAGATCTGTTTGGCAACCCCCAAAACTACCAACTTCAAAAATTTTGCACAAGGACATTCCACCCACAAGCTTGGAAGGTGGACACCCTCTCATTCAGTTGGAAAACATTAACAGTGTATGCCTTTCCTCCACTGCCTCTTCTAGCAAAGGTACTGCTGAAAGTCAGATTAGAGAGGCCACAAATGATACTTATTGCACCAGATTGGCCACGCCAGCACTGGTATCTAATTCTAAGGAACATGGCCCACGGCCCACCATGGATTTTGCCACAAATTCCTCACCTGCTCACCCAGCGAGACAATCGGATTCTACACAGCCAGCTCAAGACTTTAAACCTGGCTGCATGGTAAATTACCTAAACAACCAGCCAACACCTCTATCCAAAGCTGTTATGGATGTCATTCTGGAGGCCCAGCACCAGGAAAACCTATTCAGACAAATGGAAAGATTTTGCGCCTTGTACCAGGCTAAAGGCCAAAATCCCCTTGATCTCAACATTCCTCAGATTCTACAATATTTAACTGAGATGTTGCACAAAGGACTTTCCTTTTCATCTATTAAGATCCACGCCTCAGCAATTTCAGCTCATTACAACACGGATCCTCCTTTATTTTCACATCCACTCCTAAGACAGTACCTCAGAGGGGCTAAGAACATAAGACCGCCCAGGAGAGCACCAACACCTACTTGGGATCTCAGCTTTGTTCTGGAAAAGCTTACACTGCCGCCCTATGAACCAGCCTTTTCAGCTTACTTAAAATTTCTTTCATGGAAAACTGCCCTGCTACTAGCAATAACTTCAGCTAGAAGAGTCTCAGAGCTACAGGCACTAATGGCAGTGGAGCCTTTCCTCATTTTTCATCAAGACAGAGTCTCTCTACGAACTAACCCTTCCTTTATGCCAAAGGTGGTGTCAAGTGTGGCCCTAAACCAAATCATTCATTTGCCCACCTTTTTCCCAAATCTCCAGAACAAAGGAGAAAGACTCCTGCACTCTTTGGACATTCACAGGCAATTACGTTACTACTTGCATAAAACTAAGGCTTTCAGAAAATCTGACCAGCTCTTTGTAGCCTATGCTGCAGGATCACAAGGAAAAGCTATCTCAAAACAGACCATTTCAAAATGGATAGGACATTGCATACATTTCTGCTACACGCATCATGGGAAACCGGTTCCTGCTAACATTAGATCCCACTCCACCAGAGCTACAGCTACATCAGCAGCCTTTCTCAGGGGGGTGCCAACCAAGGATATTCTGGAAGCTGCAACTTGGAGTTCAGTGCACACCTTCACCAAACACTATCACTTACCTCTATATTCTAAGACTAGAGCTGGTTTTGCCACTGCAGTTTTGCAGGGCCTACTAGCTTCTTCTAACCCTGTTTAGCTCCACCACCCATCCTTAGCTTTGGGATTTAACCCAAGTGTGATGATTGCAGCAGGGTAACACGATGAACATAGTACAGTTTTGTACCTACCATAAATGTAGATGTTCAAGTGTTCACACTGCTGCAGTCCAGGTTACCCTCCCTCCATCCCCTCTGAACTAGCTGGACTTATCTATACCATTCTATCCTATACAACCTATGTGGTGTATTTGCTTCTGCCTGAAGGTATTGTTTTATTTTTATATGTACATTTTTATACAGATATATATATATATATATATATATATATCGCCTACTTATTTGGGGCACCTGACATCTGGGGCAAGAAAAACTGAAGAAAATGGCATCGGATGCCTCTTATATACCCCTGGCGCACTGACGTCAGGGAAGATGCGACAGCAACCGATGCCGGACCAAGACTTTGGAACTCAGGCCGACTGCGGAACCGCCTGACGGCAGGATAACCCAAGTGTGATGACTGCAGCAGGGTGAACACTCGAACATCTACATTTATGTAGGTACAAAACTGTACTTTCCTCGGAGGCCAAACAAATTCATCACCTTACTTTCAGACAAGGAATTTCTTACCAAGGGAGTCCCAGTAGATGCTATGGTGGTGGCCGCAGCCACCAAAAAGGAACTTTCAGAGATGTCCTCTTCTGTCTGTCCGCCAAACAGAGTTTCATTCGATGGACAGATATGGAAAGTGCATCTTTTCTTCAGTGACTTTTGCACTCAGATCGCTGAATTATCTGATTCACTTTACTAGGCTTCAGAGAGATCTCCTGAAAGAGCTACAAGATACTCTCCAAGGTTCAGTAGCTGAAAGGGTATCAGACAAGGTTTCCTCTCAGCTCTCCACCTTAATCTCCGTGGTCAACAACTCCATGAGGCTCATTTCTTACACAGCGGATGGAGTAAGCAGGGCAGCGGATTCAGGATTTTCCCTAAGGAGACATTTCTGGATGCGCTTGTGTGACTTTGTGGAGCCCTTTAAATTTTCTTTTGTGAATGTCCCTTTAGAGGGCTCATTTTTGTTCGGGCCAAAAGTCAAAGACCCACTAATCAGATGTGAACAACTAAGAAAGACACTCTCTGCCATTGGAGTTCATTTTTCCCTTCCTACCAGACCTTACCCAAAGGGTAAGAAAGGAGGAAAAATGTGGTTTCGAAAAACCCAGAGACCTTTTCAGGACACACATGGTGATTCTTCCCCCAGGGGAAGAGGGGGAAGTGCTAATGGAAGATGCTGACCATGCAGCAGAGGGGGTCCCCAAAACCAGGGCTACAGGGAATCTTACCTTGGTAAGCCCTTTCAGTGCTCCTGAAAGGAAGCCCGCCTGTCCATCTCTGGAGGCAGTTGGGGGCCACATATCTTTGTACTCAGAAGCATGGCTAACAGTAACAAAAGACAAATGGGTACAAAATATTGTATCCAGAGGTTACTCCGTACCCTTTTCCTTCCCCGTCCCAAACAAAAAACATCCCAGACATTCCACTCAAAGGGATCAGGCAACTCTAGAAATACAAAAGTTGCTAGACAAGAGAGTCATCCAAGTAGTCCTCGCAGACCAAATAGGATCCAGAACTTACTCAAGGTTCTTTTTAGTTCCAAAGAAAATAGAGGACTGGAGACCCATTCTGGATCTCAGCAAATTAAACAAATCAGTAAGAAAGTCAAACTTTTGCATGGTAACATTGCAGTCAGTACTCCCTTTTCTGGAAGGAGGTGATTGGATGTGCTGTATAGACCTCCAGGATGCGTACTATCACATAAAAATAGACAGACGAACCAGGAATCCTTTGCGCTTTTGGCTGGGAGCCAGTCACTACCAGTTCTGAGCTCTGCCCTTTGGCCTCACTACAGCCCCCAGAGTGTTCACCAAGTGTATGGCAGTAGTAGCGGTTCACTTGAGACACCTAGGATTCTGAGTGTTTCCATACCTAGATGACTTGCTCCTAACCGCCAACACCGAGCATCTACTTTCCAAAGCGAGAGACACCACTTTACATCTCTGCTCTCACCCAAGAACCAAAATAAACTACGAAAAATCTGCCTTGTTGCCATCTCAACGTATCGTTTTTATAAGAGCAGATCTAGATACAGCAAACATGATGGCAAAACTTCCCACCGAAAGGGTTCAAGTCCTACGATGTCTGGACCTAAACCTTCTTTCCAAGAAAAAAGTACAAGCAAGAACAGTCCTCTAAAGTATTGGGAACCATGGCAGCTGCAATAACCCTGATTCTATTAGCATGTCTGCACATGAGAATACTACTGTGGCTACTACTCACTCAGTGGTCCATGCAGGAACTACCCATGTCCCACCAAATTTTGATAACGGAATCCTGCAGGAATGACCTTCATTGGTAGCTTTACTCCACTCATGTGACATTAGGTTGTCCCTTTGTTCTTCCCCAGCCATTAGCCACAATGACCATGGACGCTTTCCAGATAGGTTGGGGGGCATTATCTGGGAAGAACAGTTCAAGGCACTTGGCAGGATCACGAGGCCCATTTTCACATCAGTGTCCTAGAGATGAGATCAGTGCTTTTAGCATTGTAAGCATTCCAGGACTCACTTCTGCTAGGAACTATTGCAGTACAGACAGACAACATGTCAGTTGTGGTATCATTTAATAAACAAGGAGGAACCAGATCTTACCCTCTTTGTCGGGAGGCCCTGAGAGTATGGCATTGGGCAACCTCCTCCCAGTGCTTTCTGATAGTGACGCACATCCTGGGGAAATCCAATGTGATTGCATACAAACTCAGCAGAGCGATTCTGATGCCTCACAAGTAGTCCCTAAAACAGGAAGTGGCGAAAAAGATTTTCTGCAAATGGGGCCAGCCTTGCTGTGACCTTTTTGCCACATCCATAAATGCAGCAGCTACTTTGCTGTGATCCCCCCTCCAGGGGAGTCACCAAGGGATGCACTTGTTCACGATTGGCCCTCCGGTGTCCTCTATGCCTTTCCTCCCATTCCTTTGATACCGAACATTCTTCAGAAAGCCAGTCACTTGGGAAGGAACTTAATGCTCATTGCCCCATACTGGGTTTGTCAAATCTGATTTCTCCTTCCTGTGGCCTCATCTCTAGGAGGAGCTGTGGATTCTGGACCCAGTTCTGGACCTCCTGACTCATGCATCAGGGATGCTCCACCCCTACCTTCAGACCCTCAAATTGACAGCTTGGTTGCTCCGATTCCAACCATAGCCAGGCTCCCTAACCTTTCTACATCAGTAAAACATGTCCTGATCTCGTCTCGTAAGGCTTAAACAAGAAGGTTATATAGAAGCAAATGGAAAAGATTTTCTTCATGGGCCTTGAATAATCACATTGATCCCTTCTCTGCCCCAATAGCTTCTATTCTTGAATTCCTAGCAAATCTGTTTAATGAAGGGGCAGCTGCAGCTACTATTCGGGTTCAGTTAGCTGCCATATCTGATTTCCACTTAGGAGAATCAGGCCCTAATGTGATGTCCCACAAACTTTGCAAAGCCTTTCTTAAAGGTACTTTTTTATTAAGACCACCTATTAAGGTCCCTCCACTGCCATAGGACTTGAATTCTGTCTTATGTTTGATTCTTCCCCCTTTCGAGCCTGCATCATCCTGCGATCTCAAGTATATGACATGGAAAATGATTCTTTTGATAGCTATTAACTTCTGCAAGAAGAGTTTCAGAGCTGCAAGCATTATCAATAAAACCCCCCTTCATGCTCTTCCACAAAGATAGAATATCCCTACGAATGATCCCATCTTTTTTACCCAAAGTATACTCAGAATTTAACCTGAATCAGTCCATAGAACTACCATTTTTTTCCCCAACTATGGCAACAAGGCAGAATATATGCTGCGCCAACTGAATGTACGTAAACAATTACATTTCTACTTACATAGGATCAAAGAAGGGTGTTCCTGTGTCAAAAGTCACACTTTCAAAGTGGCTATCCGATTGTATTACCTTTTCTTACCAATCTCAAAACAAAGAGCTTTCCCATAAAGTAAAAGGTCATTCTACAAAAGCCATTGCAACTTCTGCCTTTCAGGTGGGACTACCTATTGACACCATTTATGCTGCAGCAACATGGGCAAGGCCTCATACCTTTATCAGTCATTACAAAGTTGATTTGGCCTCCAGGAATAGGGCCTCTGTTGGGTCCACTGTTCTGAAGAATATTCTTCCTTGAGCAACCCAAAAAAGATGGTGCTAGGGACGCTGTCCCAACCTGCTAAGAATGAAGATGAGATAAGACAACATCACATAAAGAAGTTATGTACTCACAATAACGTTCCATGTGTGTTGTCCATCTCACCTTCATTCTTATATCCCACCCTCCTCCTAACCACAGCCTTTTGCTACTGGAAGACCAAGGTGATGCAATTGGCTGTTAATGTCCTCTGACCTTTTTCATTGCTCTGTTGCGTATTCAGTGACCTTTATTTAGCTATATCTGCAAACAAGATCTGGGGAGCTTTTATAGTGCATCATGGGATAGGGTTTTAGCCACGAGCTAGTGGAAGACCTCAAGCTTTGTATAAGGCCGAGTTGGGACAAAGGATCGGGTCCGAACCCAACCTGCTAAGAATGAGGGCGAGATGGACAAAACACATGGAACATTACGGTGAGTACATAACTTTTTTTTTATATATGGTTATTCCTCATTCTGTAGGCTTATGGTGGTTCAAGGAAATATTGAGCTGAAGTAGGTTATCTAATGTGATTTTATATTTATTGAACAATTTGTGAAATTAATTGTATGTAGTAAGTTTTTTTTATATATATTTGATCTTACATACAACTTCATGTATATTATTTAAGTCATATATTTATTTTGTGACCAGGTGGTATCAAGTTATTAAACAATTTTTTTAAAGTAAGTAGAAATGACCACTGAATTTTTAAAGTTTCCTTATTAATATTCTCTTAATTTAACAAATTATTTAGATGTCTTAATTTTAAAGACACCGTTATTAAGTTTTGCAAGCCTAGCAGCTACAGGAAATCTACTTTTTCTAATGCTTACTTGCATTTTGATAGTGGTCATTTCATTCAATAGCTAAAAAAAAAAAACTTAGGATATTCCGAACTGTTTTTACTGAACTGAATAAATTAAAGTCTATCCCTGGGATTCAGTAATGCCTCCAACAAGTGTACACTAATTTTGAGTGAAGAGGCAACACACACAAAACTCACATCTTCTGCCTCTTAATTTTAGTTTTTTACTGATATTCTTGCAGCTTTAAATATCAACAAGGATTCATAAAGGTTACCACAAAGTGTAGACTACATGTACACTTAGTATAATCTTTCCGAGCAGCTAGAAAGCACAAAAATGTGATAAGAATGTTCTTGAATACATATCGTGTACACTTAGTGTAGGCTTTACTGAATCTGACCCTGTGCTTTTAGAGAGAGGTTATCTGCAAAACTTGTTGATACTGTAAGAGTAGATGTAACAAAGGATAGTGGCATAAATTTACTCCTGTTCATGACTCTGGCATGGCTATGAGCAGTTTATTAAAACGTTTCTGTGTGTTTGTGTTTGTGTGTGTGTGTGTGTGTGTGTGTGTGTGTGTGTGTGTGTGTGTGTGTGTGTGTGTGTGTGTGTGTGTGTGTGTGTATGTGTGTATTAGAGCTGTGGTTTTACCATACTCTGTTGATGTAAGATTAATAAAAGATGTGATTAGAAGGCACTGGAATATTTTGCTATACTGTGATAATTTATTGGATAAAACAAAGTAATCACAGTAGTTTATTTATATAAATCAAAGTTTGATAACTGTAGTTAACAACAAAATTAGTATTAATATCTACAGAGTTTCTTGTTCAGAAGGCATGCAGGAGTGTGAATATTATAAGCAACATAAATTTATAAATTAGTCAACAGAATACCAAAGAGGCAAACAGCCAAGTTGTATTAACTTGTTTTGGTAACTTAAAGATGTTTGAGTTTCCGTGTGTTTAACATTTTAAAGAATTTATTCATTATTATTTTTCACTTGGTTTTATCAGGTCTTAATACGTATAAGATGTGCAAGTCTTTCTATGTGTTTTGCAGATAAAAGCATTTAATGAAGGTTTATTTTAATATTATATCAGAACTCACTTGGTGTTTTGCAGCCCAGAAGGCATTGGTAATTTTTATCATTATTTAGTTGATATTTACGAGACCCGCGGTAGTGGTGCTGCGGTAGCGTTGTCGCCTCACAGCAAGACGTTGTCGTGTTCGATTCTCAGCTAGAGCGTCTTCTGTGTGGAGGCATGCGTGAATGGGCGTGCCTTTGTTGAAGGTTGCGCATCAGGGCTGGTAACTTGGCACGTAAAAATCCACTACCAAACATTAGCGGACCGGAGTTCCGCTGTGGCGACCCCTAACCGGGATAAGCCGAAAGACACAACAACAACATTTAGTTGATATTTACACTGATGCTCGCCTGTTTTGTTGTAGCTTGGATATAAAGATCCCGTGACACTTTTCAAAAAAAAACAGGGCCATATTTCCAGTGCCCTGCTCAAATTTCCCATGTTGGTATCACCACCTTGGGGTTTCCCTGAAAAGAGACTGCTGGACTGATTTTGGTCAACAAATCATAAATAAATAAAAATGAATATTTTGTTAGATACCTAGCTGAGTGATTTGGTTTATAGACACTTTTCTGCCATGACTTGGGCCATAGGAAAAACGGAAGAATTTCACCATTCAAAATAAGTAGAGACATAGGCAAAGTTCATACATGGCCATAGTCATATGGCAAATAGACACCACAATGCAAGAAACAATCCAAAATCAATACACACATTGGTAGATAAGTTTATATATATATATATATATATATATATATATATATATATATATATATATATATATGTGTGTGTGTGTGTGTGTGTGTGTGCGCGCGCGTGTGCGCAAATAGGGCAAAAGATTATGGACTTGGATAGCTTGAAGATCCATTACAGTGACATTTCTGAAAAGCTTAATGAAAACCTTTGACTTCCTTTGTTGAAGAACCTTTGCAGGTATGGTCACACTCACAACTGTTTACACTGACAGAAGCCTAGAGTAATGCAGAAACTTTAAACAAGCCTTTAAAAGTAAGGGTTATAATAAGAGAAGTTCTACTTTAGAGCCAAGTGTAATCTTAGGATCTTGTGTAGGTATGGCCACAACAAACTGACACAAACAAAATTGAATGAATATGTGCACCACCCATTGTCTTTATAGCAACTGCATTTATGTAGTTCTTAGAGGTGATCTTTCAGTTTTGCTTGAAGTCTGGCCAGGTCCACTTCATTGCTGATGTGGACAAGAAAGCAGTTCCATCTGGGTGGGTGGATATTAAAGTCGGTCTTCCCTCAACCATATGAATGGAGGCCTATAGAGGGAGAAGACCTATTGATTAGCTGATCTTTAGGGATAATATATTTAGATGCTATGGCCAGCTTATTGACAACTGGTAGACAGTGTTTTAAGTGCTGAAATTTAAATGCAGTAATATTTAAGAGGAGTTTGGCCTTTTTAGTAATTGAAGGTCATCCTGTTTCTGCAAAGACAAGCATTTGTATTTCCTGGCTATTGAAAAAAGAAGCAAGGCAGCAGATTTTGCTTGGTCATGTGCAGCAGATGACTGTTATGTGAGAGACATGGAGCCAGTATTCTAAGTGCATATTTAATTCTAGGATTTAATTCATTGACCTCTTTGGTACACCTAACTTCAGAAGTAAGAATGTTAACAGGTTGTAAGTAAAACTAAGTTGTCCTTTTACTTTGATTACCACCCACTCTGCAAAATTTTTGAAACAAAAATTCTTATCAAGCTTGGACTGCATATACTTGAAGGGGGTGAACTGACTAATATGGGAGCTGGATACAACTTTAATGCATGTAGTGCCTATTTTGTCAGCTTTTGGGAGGCTCCAAATAGCACACATACTGTTTTGTCTGTACTGAGGGTGAGTTTCCTTTACCTAGTAATAAAGCAGAAAGATCATGCTCAAAGACATGAACCGTAATGTGTTGTTTGCATTTTGTTGCTACCTTTTTCTGATGTCCATTTAAGTGCGTTTCCAGTCTGCTGTTATTTTTCCCTTAGAAGACGGAGTTTTGTGGGAAAATAACATTTTTAAAATCAGCGCTTTCATGAGTGACCGTCACTTCCTTCATGGCCACACATTAGAAAGGGTGTAACCAGATGATAGTCTTTTGGGGGCTGAAGCAGTTCCGCCCTAAGAAAATTCACAACAAAGTAAATTTACAACAAATAAATTTTGTAAATTAAAACGCACAAGCAGAGTGCCTGGAACAGCTCTTCTGGTCAGTCTTTTTCAGGAAGATAAGCCTGAACAGAAGAGTTGTTCTAGGTGTTCCTTTGCAGCAGCCTGCATCCTCTTTTTGTTTAATTTTGTATATATTATCCTAAATAGTTTGTTCCTCAACCCCCCCCCCCCGCCAAATTACTTGATGAACGTAGAGTACAATGATGTCTGTGGCAGAGCAAATGCACTCTGCATCTAGAGAGCGTGCTAATTTTTTAAATTTTTTGTTTTGTTTTAATTACTTATAAAAATATGTATTTGGAATACAGGTTCATTTGAGGCATCCAATTTTGAAAACAGTTCACAAAGCAAACCAAACTTTTGAACATGATCTTTTTAAGAAAGTTAGATTAGGCAGATTAACTGTCAGTAGTTGTCAGCATACATGGGTAGGGACCCAACAAATTACCAGCTTTATTAACTATCATTAAGGAGAAGAGTGAATGCCCTAATTGGGAACCCTGGAGACTGTTTCATTAGTTATGTATATTATAAAGTTCCCAGCAAACAGAGTGAGTTGCATCAACCAGTAACAGATGAAAAGTTTATTACGCTAGCGAATCAGTGAATAGGTCTCTCATTGGTGTTTGTTAGAAATCCCTTGATGTTCTTCGTGTTTCACTGTTGCAGTCATCACATTCGGGTTATCTGCTTGCAGTAGCCCTCAGTCGGCCTGATTATCAAAGTCTTGGGTCCTGCGTCGGTTGCTGTCTCATCTTCCATAAGGTCAGGTAGTCAGGGGTATAAAGCATGCAGTCAATGCCATTACATCAGTCTTTCTTGATGTGCGGTGCCTGAAGCAGAAGTAGTTCGCAAGTGCTGGTCAGCCGACTCCCAAATTTTCGTTTTCAAGTTTCAGAACCGAAGTCTTCAACTAAAGCTAAGTACCCCGTTGGGGAAACTTTTTCTTGCTTTAAACCGATGTCAGTAAAAGTCAGTAATTGTATTTCTTGTGGAAAGCAAATTCCTCATAATCATTTTAATTCGTACTGTATTCCTTGCCTAGGCCCTGACCACGACGTACCTCGCTGTCAGTTTTGTGCCTTATTTAAACAACAAACTATTCGCCATCATTATATTTACGCTTCTAAATATTTTGGTACTCTGTTCAATTACCCAGCTATGGCTTTGGTAAGCCACCTGACTACCAACTTTCTGAAAATACGCAAAGATAAAGACAGAGACAGGCCACCTAGGTCCAGAACTGCCGGCGACGCTTCTCATAAGCTGGTCACCAGTTCGCCGGTACTCAGTGAGTTGCTTTCGCAACCCCTGATACCTGCTACTTCAGATTCACAGGCCTCTACTGAGACCCATTCGGAGTCCAGTATGCCACGAGATGCTTCAACTGTGGAACCTGCGGATGTCTCTACCTTGGATGTGTCCGGAGCTGCTGTGCAGGCACCGGCTTCTGAGGGTGTATTCAGGCCTACAGACCTTCATATTAAACCAATGCCATCTTCTTCTTCAAGGCCTAAAACTCGATCCATGCCTAGAAAACTGACACCCAGACCGCATGGTCAGGCCCCTATGCCTAAAAAACAAATGATAAGAATGGCTGAAGACCTTATTACTTTAATCAGGGGAAGCCAATACTGAATTTGATTATGATTCTTCTGATCAGGATTCTGAAATTTCTGTTTCCTCTGATGACCAGGATTTACCCTTGTCTACCTATGAGGATTCTGATGCGGAGGGCTGTATTCCCTCTGCTTCCCCTCCAGAGGATTTCTCTTTTGGTGAAACCTTGCATACTCTTAGGGAGCATTTCCGCTAGGAAAGCCAGGATTACTCTGATTCTAAAAAGAGGCTTAGGGATTTCGTACTCCTGCCCCAACACAGGCCTTTAGCTATCCCCCCGTACTGGACATTGTTGATGATGCATTTTTGGAATGTAGCTTGGCCCCTGACTCCTTTCCTCTTGCTCCCATAAAACCAGATAGATATTACAGTGTTCCTGACTCTCACAAGTTCCTCTTTAAAAATCCTACTGCGGATCCTGAGACCATTTCACAGGGACCCAAGGGCATTAAGGCTACTACTGCAAAAAAATCCTACCCCCTCTGACAGAGATTCCAGGGTGCTGGAAGATGGGGTAAGAAGGCATACACTTCTGCAACCTTGGCCATTAGGGCCTTAAACTGCCAGTTTCATATGTTAAAGTATCAGCAGCATATTATTGGATTGCTTAAACAGAAAGTGATGTTGATTCCTGACTGTGCTGAAAATAAAGATTTACAGGATTTAATGCATTCTGCTGAACAAGTTGGAAAACATACTTTGCAATTTGGTTTTGATTCACTAGAGGCATCTTGCAGGGCTGCTGTCACTGGGTCTGTAGAAGGCATGCTTGGCTTAAGGAGCAATCTTTGCCAGATCATGTTAAAGCTAAATTGCTGGATGCTCCCTTAAACCAGGACCACCTGTTTGGCAACAAAGCAGAAGAAGTACTTAAAAAGATGGAGGAAAAAGTTAAATCTATGCGAACTGTTAAAGATTTCCTCCTGCAAGTACAGCCTCCAAGATTTAGTAGGTAATGGCCCTCTAAGAATTGGTCCTTTCCTGCCTCTTCCAGCCCTTCTCAGTCCAAACCCAGAACCAGCAGAACACCCAGGCTTCAGTCCCAAGGTCCGCACAGGACTAAGCAGTGGGGGGCTCCCACTTCCAAAGCAGGGAGTAGTAAGACCCCCCCCCCATAGTAAACTGTCTCAATGACTTAACTTTAAAACTTCCAAGCCCTTCTCAACTGACTGCTCCTTTAGGGGGAAAGATTGCTCTGCAGGCAAAAAACTGGGAACTCATTACCCAGGACAAATGGATTTTAAATATAGTTTCCCAAGGATACACATTCCACTTCCACACTTTACTAACCCCAAAAGGTTGGCCAGATCTACCCCCAAATCAATGGGCAGAGGCTCAAAAGCAAGTTCTCTCTCTCTTTAAGTATAAGGGTTATTCAAACTGTCCCAGAAGAGGAAAGGGAACAAGGTTTCTACTCAAGACTTTTCCTGGTGCCCAGAAAAGACAACTCCTGGCGTCCTATCCTACATCTCTCTATCCTAAACACTTTTTTGGTGATCCCAAAATTCAAGATGCTAACTCTTCCCCAGTTGCTTCCTATGGTAGGCAAGGATGCCTGGTTGGCAACACTGGACTTGAAGGAAGCCTACCTGCACATCCCAATCAGGGAATCTTGCAGAAGATAACTACGCTTCATAGCAGGCTTCATGCACTATCAGTTCTCTGCGCTGCCCTTTGGCTTATCTACTGCGCCCAGGGTATTCACAAAGTGCCTAGCTCCAGTCATTGCATTTTGCAGGCAAAGAAATATTCAAATATACCCATATCTGGACGATTGTCTAATTCAGACAGAAAGTCAGGACATACTATTGAATCATCTGGTGTTTGTACAAAACGTGCACGTGCTGACTTCTCTGGGGTACACCATAAACGAAACGAAATCACATCTTGTACCCTGCCAACAAATTGTATTCTTGGGAGCAAGCTTGAACACAACTTCCCAGATGGCTTTCCTCACTCCAGAGAAACAAGTTAATTTGACTGCTTACTTCAAACTAATGGCCACAAAGACCCTGGTCTCTGCAAGACAGATACTGCAAACCTTGGGGTTCATGGCCTCCTGCATTCTCCTAATTCCATATGCAAGACTACATATAAGGAAACTACAATGTTATCTAATAAGCCTATGGTGTCAACATTCTCAGGATCTAGAATATCATACCTTGCCTACAGTTAGAGTTCCTTTGGTGGGCAGAGGCCTGCCACCAAAACAAGGGACTGCCATTCACTCTACCCCCTGCTGCCCAAACTCTAACAACAGACGCATCAGACTATGCATGGGGGGCTCACTTGGCAGGGAAATGCATTCAGGGCAAATGGAACCCAAGTCAAATGCACCTGCATATCAATCAAAAAGAAATGTTAGCTGTACAGAATGCTCTGGCAGCCTTCAAGGACCACATTCTGCCAGGGCAATTAATGGTAAAGACGGACAACACCACTGTTATGTGGTAAATAAACAAGTAGGGGGGAACCAACTCATACCCTCTCTGCAGACTAGCCATGGCTCTGTGGAACATAGCCTCGAGCTACCAAGTGCACCTACTCAATTCCTGCCAGGAAAGATAAATACACTGGCAGACGAACTAAGTAGAAATGTCATGGACCCACACAAGTGGAAACTGGAACCAAAGACATTCAACATGTTGATAAACAAATGGGGGAGCCCAGAAATAGACATGCTTGCCTCCTCCCAGAACTACCAATTGGACAAATTCTGCACAAGGACTCCCCACAAACAAGCTTGGAAAGTGGATTCCCTGTCCTTCACCTGGAAAAATCTATAAGTTTATGCCTTTCCTCCTCTCCCTCTCCTCTCCTCTCCAAGGTACTACTAAAGGTCAAACAGGACAAACAAAGGACAATACTGATTGCACCAGACTGGCCACAACAGCACTGGTACCCCCTCTTGCACAGTGTGTCACTGCTGGCACCATGGCACCTGCCTCAGACCCCTACCCAATTCTGCACCCTCAGCTTCAAACCCTGAACCTGGCAGCCTGGCTAATTACCTGATCTCTCCATTACCAGCCCTCAGTAAGCAAGTGTTAGATGTCATTCTGGAGGCAAGGAGGCCTAGTACTAGAAAATCATATGCTGAAAAATGGAAAAGATTCTGTTCCTGGAACCTAACTCAGGGAATGGGCACAGGAGCACCCAATTTACCTCAGATCCTTCAATACCTCACAAGGGCCTTTCTTTTTCCTCCATCAGAATTAATACATCAGCCATTTCAGCTCATTACAACAGAGAACCACCCCTCTTCTCCCATCCACTGATCAAGCAGTTCCTCAAAGGGGCCAAAAACTTAAAGACCACCCAGGAAAACCCTAACTCCAGCCTGGGACCTTAACTTTGTATTGGAAAAACTCACTCTACCTCCTTTTGAGCCAGCTGCAAATGCAGAGTTGAAATTCCTTTCTTGGAAAACAGCCTTCCTTTTAGCCATCACTTCAGCAAGAAGGGTGTCTGAATTACAAGCCCTTATGGCAGTGGAGCCTTTCATCCTCTTTCATGCAGACAGGGTGTCCCTCAGGACCAGTCCCTCCTTCATGCCCAAGGTAGTATCCAATGTGGCTCTTAATCAGTCCATTTATTTGCCACCCTTCTTTTCTAATCCACAGAACAAAGGGGAATGTATACTGCACTCCTTAGATGTGCACAGACAACTTAGATTTTACTTGGACAGGACTAAATCTCTCAGGAAATCTGAACAGCTGCTGGTGGCATTTGCTGCAGGGGCAGAGGGGAAGGCCATTTCAAAGCAAACCATTTCTAAATGGATAGGCCATTGCATTTCTGCTATAAGCACCATGGAAAACCTATCCCACAGGGGATAAGACCACATTCAACCAGGGCTGCATCTACCTCTACAGCCTTTCTCAGTGGTGTCTCTTCCAGGGGCATCCTAGAAGCTGCTACCTGGAGTTCTGTACATACTTTCGCCAAGCATTACCATTTGCCAATTTTCTCTAAATCCAGAACTGGCTTTGCCACTGCAGTCTTGCTTGTTCGAGTGTATTCACTGTTGCAGTCCTGGTTACCCTCCCTCCAGCCCCCTGACTTCTTTTGGCTATACCTCTATTCCTTTTTACTATGCTTAAAGCTTTTTGGTGTATTTGCTTTTTTGTTGAAGTTGTAACCTTATATATATATTTAATTGCTTCCCATTATGGGGGCACCTCACATCTGGGGCAAAAAAAAACTGATGTAATGGTGTCGGCTGCATGCTTTATACCCCTGACTACCTGACGTCATGGAAGATGAGACGGCAACCGATGCAGGACCCAAGATTTTGATAATCAGGCCGACTGAGGGCTACTGCAAGCAGATAACCCAAATGTGATGACTGCAACAGTGAATACACTCGAACATCTACATTTATGGTAAGTGTACACAACTGTACTTTCTTATTTGTTGTCATTGTCCTAAGAGATATGACAAGGTTATATCTTATAACGTTTTAAATGTTTTTGAAAAGAAGGCGCCTCAGCATTTAAAATGAGACAACCAGCATGAATATACTTTAATAATGAAGTTTTTTTTAAGCGATTTATTTACATTTACAGTTTGTGCAATGAATATACATTTGGCCAAGATTACTGTGGCCTTCTTCTGACTAAATATCAGCATGACTGGCCATCTAGCTCCGATATAGACGAAGATTTGCCTTGACCATGTATACTTCAAAGTTCAAAGGGAGCAGAGTGAGATGTGCTACCCAATAATAGACAAAAGAGATTGTTTTAGCCAATTACACAAGAGACCTTTCATTGGTGTTTGTCTGAAACTCTCAGTCTTGGTTTGCTGTCATTGTTTTTAAAAGTCATTATAAGTTGCATTATTTGGTCATATTTTACATGCTGTTTTTCAGTATTTCGTAAACATCTTTGAAATGAAGGTGATTTACTATTCAAAGTAAGATAACTATGAGAGGGATAGCCTAGTAAAAAAGGGGTATCATAAGTGATTCACTCGCATTTAAATTTGTTTAAAGTTGCATAAAGTATTTGTTGTTTATGTCACTGTATATCATTTTTATACACAAGGTAGATATCAGACTATGAGAGTTAATTTTAAAATATTTGTTCATGAACATGAAATGTATTAATATGGTTATAATTGATATGATAAAATCTTGCTTGATGACAAGCACACCACATATTCCTAAGTACATTTCGACTATCAGCCAATCATATCATGTACAATACAGCTATCTATGGTAGACCTAACCAGTCATGTTATCGATAGTATTGTCCACTGATTGGATGTTAGACCTTTTGTTTTTATTTTACTAGGACAGAAAATTGCATACATCTTTTGTGATTGGTAGATCAGGAAACAAAGTTTATTAATTATGCACAGTTAATTTTAAATTGATTTTTAAATTGTTCTCTGCAGTTTATTGGATGTTTTGTTCATCTGTTTTAGGTATATAAGGATATGTTTTTCATGTGATTTTTTAATGGTCTGAAGAAGCAAACTTGTGTTGCGAAAGTGCTTACCGAGTAAAAGTTTAACATTTTAACCTGGCTGTTTGTCGGTTCGCTAGTATTCTATATTTTTTAACAATAGTAGCATTAATAAAGCTGTTTGATATCCCTGGAGCTATCCCTCACCATTCATTGAGTGGTGATGGATACTTCTAGGCATGCCAGCTTTATTAATGACTGGGTAAAGTGATGAAAGATCATCCCAGGGGCAGGAATGTACATGTGTGGGTGTTCCTTCCTGACTGGCATTACAAGAGGGGTGGTCACACACACTTGGACTAATTTGGTGAAGACATCATGCATGCATTAAACATTAGAATGCGAAATATGCAGTTATCTGCTGAAATGAGTCAGGAATGCTACTTCTTCAGTACTTCATGAATACATTGGAGCTGGTATTTGCCCTTATCTCAAAGTTAAAACACTTAACACACAAAAGTTCATTATACTCTTGACATGCAGGTAGTATCAGTTTCACTAATCACAAACATTACATTCTTAAGAAAAAGAAGCTAAAGATTATTATATATTTTTAACCCTGATCATATTTAATGAAATGTACTATTTTATATTATTTCCACAATCCAAAACATAACATTTACATAAAAAAGAGCACTGTGTAGGTCATGACATAAAGTAATAATTGTTTAATTGCAAAGCTAAAGATTGTTCTATGTTTGTGCAGTGTTAATGTATAAACTTAATTCACGATATATTAATATTAAGATTGTTATATATGTGCAATGTTAATATGTAAAGTAAATATGCAAATTATTTATAATAAATATGAAATCTAAATGATATGAAAAACAAATGAAACATGGTACAAATAAAATGCACAAAATCCACAACACATTAGTATTAATATTTGTCATAATAAATGTGAAATCTAAATTGTATGAAAATCCTTAAACAAATGAAGTATGACAAGCATACAAATGGTAATATAAAAATCAGAGCATGAAAACATAAAGCGTAAATGGGCAGGTAAATATGGATCCACACAATAAATACGTAAAATAGTTTAGTAAATGTACAGTGAAGGAAAAACTACTAAACTGCATGATACAAATGTATACTATGTCATTTCTACATACACAGTTTAATAAATTATAACTTTTTAATATGTGTACTTGGAAAACAGTTGTACATACATACTTGCACTGTAAAATTGTATAAATACTTCTTAAATAATAAGAAATAAGCATATGTAGAGTATAACTAATGTATACATAGATACAGTGTGCTAAATACTTTTTGACTTGAATCTGAAAGAATTGGTCTTTACTGGGAAAGAAGATAAATATTACTTCACATACTGTATAGTAAATGCATTCTGAGTTGGATAGGTAGGGTTTGTAGAGATATATGTGTATGTATGTGTGTGTGTATATATATATATATATATATATATATATATATATATATATATATATATATACACACACACACACACACACACACACACACACACACACACACACACACACACACACACACGGGTCTACTTCACATGACTGAAATTTTATTTGACTGACTTTCATTTGACTGAGACCAAAATACCTAATTTTTAAAATACTGAAAACTCACTTGACTGAAACTCATAATGCTGAAACCTTGCAATGCTAAATTTCAAAATACTAACTTGTAAACCATAGACAATGCAGACTTACAACACCAATGACTAACTCTTTCCAGAACTTAAAAACAACTTGTATACCTTATTAACAGAAACCGGATGATATAAAACCAAACTAGGTGGGGGGGGCTAAACCCCCCACACACACCCTAACTATATATATATATATATATATATATATATATATATATATATATATATATATATATTAACTATTAACTCCAGGATTGCACTACAGTGGGGAAAAGGGCATATACCTTTTACTTTCGTTACAGTAGTCTACACGCTGCCACTTTTGCTGGGAACACACATAACATCCGCCATATTACTTGAGATACTTCCCATAAAAAGGTAAACAGACATACCCACATTTAGAAACACTACAACACTACTTTCTACATGACTGTTGGTATTCTGACAATCAGCACTATAAGTTACAGTAATTCTTTTTATCACAAGCAAGTAACAAGAGAAGGGAAACCCACATCATGTCTATGGCTTAATATTCAGTATAATGAGATTCAGTCGGATGAGTTTTTATTTTGAAAATTCAATATTATGGTCTCAGTCAAATGAAATTTCAGTCATATGAAGTAGACCCATACACACACACGTGTGTGTGTGTGTGTGTGTGTGTGTGTGTGTGTGTGTGTGTGTGTGTGTGTGTATATATATATATATATATATATATATATATATATATTTGTGTGTGTGTGTGTGTGTGCACTCATCATATTGGGATATCCTGTATGCAGGTAGCCTGTTGCTGTTGTGACATCCAGAGCTTCTCCAAGGCTTTTCCTGGTGCCCTCTCTCCAGGCATAAGTGTGTTAATGTTGTAAGGAGTGCATCAGCCAATGCCAAATATAGATCTTTCTTGCAATTTGTTGTATAGCCGTACTTGTTTTGCATTGCTCGGTCCATCAGCCTGTTTCCACCAGCCAGATAAGTACAATTGACAGGATTTTTTTCTAAATTGTTTGACTCATGTCCGATTCTGAATTTAGTGCTGATGAGTATTTTGAAAATGTTAATAAGTGTGCAGTGTTTAAGAAACAAATCCCCAACTTTCATAATAGGTTTTCTTCCCTGCCCAGACCATGATGAAAACTCCTGTCCACACTGTGTGCCTTTCTCACCCTGAGGACAATATGCAGAAAGCATTAGTTTTCCCAAGAGTTGGCATCCAAGAAAAGAGGAGCAAGCCTGGTTCCAAGCTGTCCTGTCTGCCTAAGACACTAGGAGTTTTCATCCTAAGAAAAATACACATTGACATGAGGGAGAAGTGAAAGGAAACTAAGATCATCTTGGAGGATTTGAATTTCCTTCTGTCTGACGGTCCTCTATGCACAGAAGTGCTTTTGCAGCCCCCACCAACAGAATCAGCTTTTGCTGAGGCCTCTGGGGAAAACACTTTGCAAGACACCTAGGGCATTGGCTTTTCACATGTACTCCTGAGTTGATGTGTCAGACATAACTTTTGAGACTGAGGGCCCTTTGGCTTCAGAGCCCATATTGTGATTTCAGAAGTGCAAGTAGGGATCCAGAAAGTCATAGTAGACAAGGAGGTTCCATGTGACTTCATTGAAGTTTCAGTCCTCTGCCCACAACCCAAAGTCTCTAGGCACAAAGCATCAAAGTACAAATCATTGCCTGCTAGCTTGCCTTGGCCTAGGCTAAGTAGTATTTCTTCCCATTCAAATACCCAGGCTTCTACCAAATTATTAGCCGAATTGGCAGAGTACTTTGTCCCTTTTGAAGACAAGTCAACATATCCGAGTTGTTTGGGACACCTTCCAAAAAAAAAAAAAAAAAAAAAAAAAAGAGGACCCTATTCAAAAGGGTTCTTATACTCCTGACTCAGGAGTCGATGAACTGGTATATGTAAGCCAGAATCAGTTTGCTCACCACTATGACTCTGACACCAAAGGCACTCTTATCTTCTGCTTCACCACCAGAGGATTTTTTTTTTCTTTGCAGACTTTCCTCAGAGGATGAAGCAGGTTTTCCATTGAGAAACTAAAGAATATTCTTAAGTGCAGCAATGACTGGCTTCCCTGAACCCAGACCTCTAGCTATCCTTCCAGTACTAGATGCCCTGGAAAGCATGTTCGATATTGCATCTTTGGAACCAGATTCCCTTCCCTCTGACCCCAGGAAGTCAATTAATTGGTTCTACAGGGTCATTGATTCCTGGAGTATCTTTGTAGGAACTCTTTGGTGGTCCTTAGACTGCAGTCCACCAGTGAAGCTACATTGGCTGCATCCAGGAACCATATTTGCTGTGGCAAAAAAAAACTTTGTGCTCGACATATTTAGGGAAAAGTAATACACCTCTGCTACTCTTTTCTTCAGAACTTTAAACTGCAGTCTCGCATGCTTAGAAATCTGCCGTCTGTGCTGGAGATCCAGGACTAAGGAAGAAAGGATTGAAGTCAAGGATGTGAATCAGGATGTGATGGACATATGAGACCTCTCTTTCCAGGTTGCTAAAGAAATATAGCTGTGATGGTGAGGACGCATCATTCAGAGCAGGATCTACAGGGACTGTGATACAGAGATATGACTGGCTGAGGACCTTACCACTGACAGAGAATGTTAAGATAGAGATCCTCACTGGCCAACTGAGCAAGGATTTCCTGTTTGGACCCCTGCTTGGGAACTGTATATGAAAAACTAGAGGAACAAGTAAAGACTATCCAGTCTGTAAGGCAACTTTTTCCAAGCCCAAGTTCTCGGATACAGCTGGAATTTCCCAGAAAAACTTTGATGTCCCACCATGAACAGGATAATGTTATATGTGACAAATGAAGAAGGGAAAATTTAACAAAAAATGGCAAGAGATAAGTCTGAGAGACCCCAGAGCTGAGACACCTAGAGGGATCAGCCATGACTCAGCCAAGCTACCCCTACAATATCCTCTGTATGCCCACCCCAATCCATTACCCTCTCTCCACCAGTTCTGTTTACCCTTCAAGTCTGGCATGTGCTTGTCCTACTTAAAAACAAATAGAGAAGAAATCATAGCATCCAAAAATATTACAAGTAATTTCAGGATATTCCAAAAATAATAGGCATTCCATCAGTCTTCAAAGGCTAGCTGTTTAGCAGTCATTTAGGAAATTATTTTGTTCAGGGCCATGAAAGGGGCTCTTTAGGGGTGTGAGGGGAGTAGTACAAGCCTATCCTAGACCTCTCCTGTTGAAGAAGATTTGTCAGGGTTCCACACCTCAAAATGAAAATGCTTCTCTCTAAATGCTGCCACCACTGCTTCCTTCCAACAGTTCCATGGGTATTCTTGACCTAAAAGATATCTGCCTTCATATCCCTACTGTCAGAAAGCACACACAAGTCCTAAGATTTGCAACAGGTGGAGATCATTTCCAGTATACCTTTATTTGGCTTGTCTACTATAGCCAGAATATTTAAGTATTTAAAAAAAAAAACTGGCTACAGTGGGTGGCTATTGCAGGACAAAAGGTATGCAAATTTATCTCTGCCTGGATGACTGCCTGATTCTGGCAGGTCCCTACAGGGCATTGCTCATGTTCTGGACTTCACATGGAATTGCTTCAAGAATGTGGGGCTTGCAGTCAGTAAGGAGAAGTCTTGGATGAACACCTCAGAGTAGCGCGTTTTCTTGGGGGCATGTCTGGACATCACACTGAGCAGGTCCTTCCTTCTCCAGGACAGGGTATCCCATTTGACATAATACTTCAAAAGCATTCTTTAGGAGACAGAAATCACTGCAGTAGGGTTTCACAGGCTGTTAGGTTTCATGGTGGTATATATCATAGTGGTACCCCTAACTTACCTGACATGAAAAGGGTCCTATGGTACCTAACAAACAAATGGTGTCAGCATTTCCATCCCTTAAAATTCATAATTCCCTCAAGATACAAGGAAGAAAGGAAAGTCTCATTGTGGACTCGGTAATGTTCTCAGAATTTGGGAATTCTGTCTATAATGAGTTTTATTATGGAAGTCCTCAGACCTGGACTGGGGGTCCATGTGGAGCCCTTGAAGCTCATGGTACCTAGGAAGACAAAATAAGTGGAAAAAAACACATAAATGAAATGTTAGCATTTGTACCTGCCTTGAAAGTCTTCAGTCTTACCCTAAAGCAGGGGTTGTTCAGGTGAAGACAGACTGTACAACTGTGATGTATATAAACAGATAAAGAAGAGTGCACACATACCTACCTTGCAGGCTGGCCTTGCAAGCTTAGGAGATTTGGAGGCAGGTATGACTGACTGCAACCTATACCTGCTATTAGCAAGCTGAGCAGATCCCAAACATAGGGGATTTTAAACGGACATTTTTCTGGATCTCGGTGGGATGTACCAGAGATGGATCTATTTGACTCCCATCTGATGTGTTCCTTTTAGAGATATTTAAGTTCTGAGAGTACTTGCATATTTATTTGGTGACACTGTGTCGGCCACTCCTAATAGCCTTGCTCTTGGTCAAACTACGATTTGTATTAATAGTAACATTACTCAGTAAGATTGGACACCTTTTGTTAAGGGCCTTAGCAGGAGTGACTGGTGGCAGTGAAAACTACCTTATAGTCTGGACAGAAGGGGGCATAGCTAGTAAACCTGTGCCAGCCTTTCCCAGGTGTGTGTGTGTGTGTAAATCAAACTTCAAAGACTGTGCGTCAGCTACTTGTCAGGGACACGAAGCCCTGGTTGGACAGAGAGGGTACTGGAGGTATTGGCTTGGTCACTCAGCTGAGATTTCAACTCTATAGCTGTGCCAGTTGGGAGTCTTACTGGGGATCTGGAGAAAGAGGGAGAAACCAGCCCCAGACTAACTGTGGTCTTTGTGTGCTCTTAAGGGAAATTGCACTTGATGCAGGGAGCTGCATCTGGAAATACTGCGTGTGTAACTTGTCATTCTCCCAGTGTACATCCCCCCACTGGTGAAGATTGAGGCTCCTTGATTACTGATCCAGTGGTGGGGCATCACAGCTGTCATACTGGAAAATATGGCAGACCTTTACAAATCAAGCTTAGCTTGCACTTCTATAAAAGTTCATGCTTGTACTGCTTCAGCCCGTCTCCCTATGGGATGCTACACCGTACTCCAGACCTTTGGTTAAACAATTCCTCAAGGGTTTTCATTTATATTTGGCCACCTAGGAGAAAGATTGCTCCACCATGGGATCTGAATTGTGCATTAAAAAATGACCCTCATCCTTTTGAACCAGTTGCTTCATCTTCCCTCCAATACCTGTCTTAGAAAATGCTGTTTATGGTTTATGGCTTACCTCTGCCAGCAGGATTTCTTGGCTCCCAAGCATTGATATACGAATAATCTTTCCTGGTCTTTCAAAGTATGAAGGGGAAAGGTATCCCTTCATGCTAACTCTACTTTCATACCAAAAATTGTATTATTCAGAATTACCTTGCCTCAGGTCATTCACATAACAGTTTTCTTTCAAAAGCTATACATTTAAATAGAAGGGACTCTCAAGGCAGCTGAGATTTTACTTAAACAGAACCATGGAATTCAGGAAGTCTGAACAGTTATTTCTCCTTTTTGTCCAAAGAGGGTAGACCTGTTAACAAGCAAACTCTTCCTAACTGGCTGGCTCACTGAATTTCCTTTTGGTACTCAAACCATAGCAGGGCTTTTCCAGGCTGGATTAGGGTTCATTTCACCAAAATCACTGCTGCCACTACAGCCTTCTTTGGTGGGGGGTTACTACCCAAACTGTACTTGAAGCAGTTGCATGGTCATCTGAACATACCTTCTCCAAACACTACAATCTAGGGACATCAGTAGGGCCAAGGCAGGGTTTGCTTCTGCCGTCCTGCAAGGAATACAATTCAAACAGTCTTCAGCTTCCTCTGTGGTACAGTCTGCTTGGAGAAACTTCTAAATATGAGAACTACAGCGGTGACTACCACAATGAAAATAGCAAAGTTGTTTTAAGAACTTGCCATAAGAATAGATGTTCGGATAGATTCACTGTTGCAGTCCAGAAATCCTTTCTCTTTCTGACATTTTTTTTTCTGTTTCTCTGTCAGTAGGGATGACTTCCTATTTCCCATTACATACCTTCCCTCTCATTTCTCCACTAAGCCATCATCCCTTCTTTGTCTCTACTGCCTGGAAAGGGGGATTTAGGTCGTTTGGAGAGGACCTGGAGCAGTTGGGACTGTACCAGCTAGTCCACAAGGACTCTAGCAATTAGGTGTTCTCCCTGACTATGTGTAGATGGTGTCTGACAGTGCACCCTTTATACTTTTGACTTGCGCATTAGTGGGAGGGCATCAGCTGACATCTTGGGGGAGGGTAAAGATCTGAAAGTCAGGCAAGCCGTGGGTTACCTGGGCAGAAGATATCCCGAGTGTGAGAACTGCAACATTGAATCTACTTGAGCATCTACATTTATGGTAAGTTCCTAATACAGCTGTTGTGTGTGTGTGTGTGTGTGTGTGTCTGTCTGTCTGTGTGTGTGTGTGTGTGTGTGTGTTATGGAAGATCTGTACTTCATCCAGAGAGGTGCCAGGGAAAGCTTACTTTCTGAATACTTCTGAAATGAATGCAGTTTACTTGCTTTCTCATATAATCTCATAAGAGTGGGTCCATCTTTCATACCCTCTAGGTGCATTCTCTGTAATCTGTAGGACCAAGGCTTGCAGGCGTTAGGTCTGCTCAACACCCCAAACTTTCCCAGGCTGGTACTTTTTCCCTGTTTCATAATGCACCACACCATGTCACTCTGTCTCTTGATCTTTTTAATCACTTATGCTAACACTGTTGGTCTCCCAACAGGCCCAGGCTACTTGGTGTTTTTTAGTAGAAAAAAGAGATTAGAAGCACACCACGACAATCTAAGCCAACTTAAAAAGCTGATGTATCCTTTATTTGTAGAAAGTAAGCGCTTTCACGCCTCACAGGGCGCTTCTTCAGACTTTAATGAAAATAAAAAGTAAAAAACTCCCTTATATCTCTACATAACTCTTTCTTAAGCCAATGAAATCTCTGAATGTTAATTAGCTAATTAATTCTAATTTACAGCATTTAATTTCCTTGTCTTTAGAGAGATCTTTATAAAGACAGTTGTTGACTGATAGAATTGTCTTGTCTACTGTGAGTTTCTAAAATAATAATAAAATATTAATAAAATATATTCATACACATGATGTACCTATACGCAAACAGACATACATAAAAAATTCATATAGAAACATAAAAATATAAAAATACATAAACATATAAATATGAAAATATAAAAAAATACATACATATACATATCTGTATACTTATATGTGACTCAATCTATACCTCGATATTATGTATAAATATATGTGTGTGAAAGTATATATATATATATATATATATATATATATATATATATATATATATATGTGAATAAGTATGTATAAAAAATATATATAAAAAATATATATATATGATACATAAAAATACATATATATATATATATATATAAGTATATATGAATATATATGTGGACGTATGAAGTAAATTTAATATATGATGGAAATGTGTGTGAATGTAAATATAAAAGTGAATGTAAAAATGTATATAAAAAATGTATATAAAAAAGTATGTATATGCTTATATATGTATGTGAGAATCGCATGAATGTGTATGTGAGAGTATGTGGTGAAAATCAGTATGAATTAAGTGCAATATGTATACTTAAATGAGAGAAACTAGTGTATGCAAGTGAAGAACTGTATGGAAAGAGCAGTGTTGTTAATGTCTCAATGGTCTATCTTTCAAAAAGGGTTTTAAAGAAACTCTATCATTGAGACCATGTCTAATATCAGCTTGTAGTCTGATTATCCATTTGTTCTCTTCTTTTTCAGTAAAGTTACTTATGTTTCCTAGCCTTGTGGTGGTATGTATCAGTTCTAAAACCATGAACTTAAATTTATGTGTGGTATCATTATAAATCACATGTTTGGCTAGGGCATTGGTCTCATTCTCTTTACTTATGGCATATAGATGTTCCCTAATTCTCTCTCTTAATGTTCTATTCGTTTTACCAACATAATACATATTGCATTTCTGACAAACACCTAAATAAACAACATTTCTGGAAGCACAGCTAGCATAGAAATCAAACTCATAACATACTTGTGTGTCAGGATGTATAAAAGTATTTCTATTATATATATATTGACACTGGTTACAATTGTAACAAGGAAAAGTTCCCTTTTTTACTGAAAGTATTCTAGTCTGTGCTCATAACATAGTAGTCTCTTCAAGGACCTAGTGTTCTTATAACTGAAGCTCGGATGTTGACCTACTATCTTATTAATCTCTTCATCTAAAGTCAAAATTCCCCAGTTCTTTCTAATAACATCTGTTATCATTCTATTACAGTTAGTATAAGGGATATTAACTCTTTGTCCAATCTTATTTCTTTTCTGATGAACTACCATATTATTATTCTGTTGTTCAGCACCTTCTATATATGGACATCCTTTACCTGTTCGATCCACATAATTTAGATTCTCTAAATCTTTTTTATTATAACCCCTGTCTGATAAATCCTTTTCTGTGTCTAATAAGGCTTTTTCAAAGATTTCCTAATTACTAGTTAACCTTGAACATCTTAATGCCTGGTTCTTTACCACGGTTTTATATATATGTGGGGATGCGTACTGGTTCTGTGTAAAAAGGCATTTCTTCGACAGGGTTTCCTATAGATAGATGTATGTATCTTATCTCTATCTTTTGAAATCAACACATCTAGAAACTCTATAGAATCTTTTGAGCAGCTACTAGTTAATGTTAAAAAGCTAGTGGTGCCATTTATATAGGTAATAAAATCATTAAGTGATTCATAGTCTCCTCCCCAAATCAAAAAGAGGTCATCCACAAATCTCTTATAAAGTCTAATATATTTAGAAAAACCAGTATGTTGTAGAATGTATGTATGTTGCCAGTAAGCAAGTACTAAATTTGCATATGAGTTGGCGCATGGGGTACCCATTGCCACTCCTGTTGTTTGCAAAAAATACTTATCAGCAAATATGAAAACATTATTATTCAAAATTATTTCCAATAACATTATAATCTTAATTACCTCATCCCTTGTTATATCTTTCTGAATTAGGTACAACCTTAAATATTCTAGACCTACATCATTGGGTATACATGTAAATAGGGACTTTACATCCAGGGTTACTAGATAATCTGTTTCCATCAAGAGCCCATCATTATTTAATGTAGTTAGTGCTTCTAAAAACTGTTGTGTGTCCCTAAGAATAGATGTAGTTGTTTGTACAATAGGTTTTAGCTGTTTCTCTATATAGATGGAGATGCTCTCAGTTAACCATCCCTTGCCTGAGACTATAGGTCTCAGAGGTGGTTTTTGTAGGTTCTTATGAATCTTTGGTAAACCTCTAAACATAGGAACTAGTGGTTTCTCAATAAGAAAGTATTTGTAAAGATCATTATCTATAATAGAGCACATTAGCATATCATATAAATCTGTGTATCATATAAATCTGTGTATACATTCTTAATTAAAACATTCAATTCCATAGGAGTTAGGCACTTATAGGTAGTCTGTTCAGACAACATGTCAGTTATTTCTTTCTCATAAAAGTCCTTGTCTAATATCACAGTGGCACCTCCCTTGTCCGCAGGCCTAATCACAATATTTACATTATGCTGTAATTCATTTAAAGCTTGTCTTTCTCTTTCTTCACTAGTTAAATTAAAAAATTGTGTTTTTGGCTTACAAGATCTATCATTAAACAGTGCTAATAAGCCCGCAGTACATGCTTTTTCAAAACATTCTAAATAACTGTGTAGTGGAGGTATAAAAGTTGATGGTTTAGAAAATACACCGACATTGTTATTCATTAAACCTTGATCATCATTATTGTATAGTAAGCCTAATGCTAAGAGAGAGAGTTAGGGAACATCTATATGCCATAAGTAAAGAGAATGAGACCAATACCCTAGCCAAACATGTGATTTATAATGATACCACACATAAATTTAAGTTCATGGTTTTAGAACTGATACATACCACCACAAGGCTAGGAAACATAAGTAACTTTACTGAAAAAGAAGAGAACAAATGGATAATCAGACTACAAGCTGATATTAGACATGGTCTCAATGATAGAGTTTCTTTAAAACCCTTTTTGAAAGATAGACCATTGAGACATTAACAACACTGCTCTTTCCATACAGTTCTTCACTTGCATACACTAGTTTCTCTCATTTAAGTATGCATATTGCACTTAATTCATACTGTTTTTCAACACATACTCTCACATACACATTCATGCGATTCTCACATACATATATAAGCATATACATACTTTTTTATATACATTTTTTTATATACATTTTTACATTCACTTTTATATTTACATTCACACACATTTCCATCATATATTAAATTTACTTCATACGTCCACATATATATATATATATATATATGTATATGTATGTATTTTTTATGTATCATATATATATATTTTTTTATATATATTTTTTATACATACTTATTCACATATATATATATATATATATATACTTTCACACACTTATATATTTATACATAATATCGAGGTATAGATTGAGTCACATATAAGTATACAGATATGGATATGTATATGTATGTATTTTTTACATTTTCGTATTTATATGTTTATGTATTTTTATATTTTTATGTTTCTATATGAATTTTTTATGTATGTCTGTTTGCGTATAGGTACATCATGTGTATGAATATATTTTATTAATATTTTATTATTATTTTTAGAAACTCACAGTAGACTGCCAGTTTTATTAGACAATTCTATCAGTCAACAACTGTCTTTATAAAGATCTCTCTAAAGACAAGGAAATTAAATGCTGTAAATTAGAATTAATTAGAATTAATTAGCTAATTAACATTCAGAGATTTCATTGGCTTAAGAAAGAGTTAAGTAGAGATATAAGGGAGTTTTTTACTTTTTATTTTCATTAAAGTCTGAAGAAGCGCCCTGTGAGGCGTGAAAGCGCTTACTTTCTACAAATAAAGGATACATCAGCTTTTTAAGTTGGCTTTGATTGTCGTGGTGTGCTTCTAATCTCTTTTTTCTACTGGACTTATAACTTTGTTTTGGAGGCACTTCACCCCTTAAGTATACATTTTATTTCAAGATTTATACTTGGTGTTTTTGTCAGTTTTACTTAAGACAGTTTGGTTGTGAGTGACAAAAATGTTCAGTATTCCTATTGCTGCAGTAGCCATTGGCTGTTTGGGTTGTTTCCTATCTAGGAAGCAACAGTCATCCTGCTTCAAAAGCTTTTGCTCCCTCCCACAGCTTCCTGGTTGCTGATTGGCCAGCACCAGTCAGATAAATAACAGCCAGAATGAAATGACTTCAGTACTTTCTTGTCTTCTCAGAGGATGCACCTGGAGGTTCTTAGAAGCCACAATCTGTCTAATGCTTCATTTCTGTCAGAAAAGTCCTGTTTGAGGAACCCTTTCACACAGAATCCATTAGTTGTTGTTATGATATTAGAGCATAATTTTTTTTCTAATTCTTGACTGAAAGTGGCATTTTTTCATTAAGAAACCTGGTATTTGTTTCCTGTAGGGAACCACGTTACTAGCTTTAGAGGCTTATTTGTCTTCCTTGGGTAATTTTTTGTGTTAAAAATGTACTGCTTTTGCAACGTTTGAATTTAGATATTTGCCTTTTACTTAAAGGGAGTGAAAAATCTATGGACATTTTTTGTAGTGCTTGTTTTACTTCACACTAGCTTTCCTGAGCATTTGTTTTCAGTTGTGACAGTGGTGGAAAAGGAACTAGTGTTCAGTCAGGGATTTTATGTACTGCTTGTATACCTACCTTAGTTTTGGGACTGTTTGGGGAAGTGTGTGTTGCTTATGAATACTTTGTAACAAATTATCTTCTGACTGACTCTTTCCAACACTGCTTACTGGCAGTTAGGCTTCTTCTTGGTCACAGCATGGATGGTCACTCTAGTCCTGCTGTTTTTTTCCCCACTGTACTTGTGGAAAAAAAAACTTACTAAAGGTGAGTGCTTGCAGTCACTGCGGGCACAGTCAGTGTCTCAGCCACTGATGGGGGATCTTGTAATGACCATTTGTTGTCCTTGGCTGGTCTCTGAGTTCCTGTGGTGTTGCTTCTTCTGCTATCATGAGCTGGAGATCATCCTCTGTGGCTGTTCTAAGGGTATTTGAGAACCATCTTCCTTTTTGGGCCTGGCAGCTTGTCTGGACGATTCTTCCTTGGGTAGCCGAGGAAAGAAACTTCTTGCCTGGGATAAAGAACCATCTCTTAGTTGGTCTTTCTCCAGGGATACTTCACCTAGGAAAAAGAAATAAAAGGTTAGACATTGTCCATCTAAGAATTCACTCATCGTTCATAAAGATGATATTCTTACCTTAGCCCAGAATTTGTTGCAGGCAGTTGGTCCTGGATTTCAAAAATTCTTACCTGAGCACTGTTTGTTACAGAATCCTAAAGACAGTCAGAAGAGTATGATATAGATAGAGACAGAGTTCCCACTCATGTGGATCCCAAGGCCAGGACTCTGATTCCGGGGAAAGCACGTAAACTCCTCCAAGATAAATGGAGTATATTTCCAAGATAAATTATGTCTTTTTGTAGGCACAGGTAGAGGTTCCCCCAGAAATGAGGCGATACTATAAGATCAAATGTTGTCTGTTTTTGTCTGTGTCATCCTTTGGGAGTTACTGGATCTGACCTCAGCACTTTTCAGAAGCTTTGGCTCCAGGTCTTTGACTCCTACCCTACCCATAATTTGCTTGTTCCCCAAGGTACTTTAGATCTTATTTGCCACTTGATCCAGAAACATGTAGTCTTTGATTGTTCCAACTAGTTGGGTAGATAAGTGCTTTTTTGTCTTCAAACCTGCCTTAAATAAGTATATCATTACCTCCCTTTATGCTTGTATCCTTTTTCTTCCCCTTTAAAAAAAATAATGAAACGTTTTTTTTCTTATTATGGTATTACTGTTACATTGCTAAATAGTTCCTAGTTATCCACTTAGATAAATGGATACTATTTTATTGTGAGTGATAGTATTGTTTATCCATTTCGGATTATTGTTGAGATTATTATTGTCCAGTATGTTGGGCAACTCCACCAGTTTTAAGTGTTTGGCCTGCGGACAGAAAATACCACTGCTGGACGCTCATTGTTATGTGTACATTGCCTTGGGGGTGGTACACTTGGACACTGATTGTTGAGACATGTGCTTGTTTTGACCCTAGAGCACTTCAGGTATGGCCTACGGACAGAAAATGCCACTGCTGGACGCTCATTGTTATGTGTACATTGCCTTGGGGGTGGTACACTTGGACACTGATTGCTGAGACATGTGCCTGTTTTGACCCTAGAGCACTTCAGGTATGTAGGGACAAATTTGTCTTAAATGGCCTGCTTTCTGCCCCAGTGGGGAGTTTGGCTGCTCCTTCTTCATATGGCCCTTCACCTGTGAAGGAATAAGTCCAAGCCATTCAAAGATAAGGAAAAGGAGAGAGAAAAATTTAGAAAGAGTGAAGGAAACAAAAAAGAGGGCAGCCAGAGAGTGAACATGTATGAGTGTGGTAGTCATTCTGTTTATGTCTTTATCTAAGTTTAAGTTACTAAGCCTCAGTCCTGATGTGTTTGTATACAATAAATCTGCTTGAACAGAACCCACAAACGTTCATCTGTTTTATCCTGGCCAGACAAGTGACATGGTGTCAGAACCAGGATTTAGGAGATTGTTTCTTCAAGCCACAAAGTACAGAGCTATCAGTGAAGGCATGGTGAACAGTCTGGAGGTAAAAAAGGGCTAAAACAGAACTGCAGGTAGCCAAAACTTCCACAAATTATTTATTTTATAAAAGAAATAATACGGAGCATTCAAAGGGCACAGAACGTGTTATTAAACAAGTACCACAAAACGTATTATTAATCACTTAAGAACAAAATACATTATTAATTAAACGAGATGTTCACAATTACGACATTTGATAAAATTATCAGAAAAGCACATAAGGGGTTCAGAGTTGCCTCAGAGTTGCAAAACAAGCATGTTTAAAGTAAAACAAGCATATTTAGAGTAAAACGAGCACAGAAAGAGTACAATGAGCATGAAAAGAAGTTAAATGGGCATAACAAATGTAATAAAAAGGGCAAATTAAGTATAAGTAAAGCAAGGCAACTGCATGTTTTTTGGCAAACAACTGTATTTTAGGCATGAGCTACTATTTCGCATTGACTGAAGCTATTCAAAGTATAACTAAAGTTGTTCAAAGTAACTCAGTGTGTGTAATGTGCATACAGTGTGTGCTTTATTACTGTGCATTTATTCCAAAGAGTTTACTCTGTGCTAAGTGCACCTGTTTTGTAAAGTACAGTCAGAATATGGCCATTGCAAAAAGTTTCTTGTGCTGTGTGTATTTATTCGCAGAGTGCCACCATTTCAGAGTGTTTCTTACACTATGCAGAGTTATTTAGCAAAGTGCAGCATTTTTGGAAGAGTTTCTGTGTGCTGTATACAGTTTATTTGCAAAGTGCAATCGTTTTGAAATGTTTCTTACTCTGAGCTTCTTCTGTCCAGTTTATTTGCATAGTGCAGTCATTTTTAAATATTTCTTACACAGATAAGAGGTGGGTTTACAAAGTACAGTGATTTCAAAAGTGTTCTTGTGCCATGAAGACTTATTTTGCAAAGTTCAGTTGTTTAGAGGCTTCTTGTGCTATTGGGCATAATTACAAGTTCGGGAATGAATTTCTGGCATATGTATATTTGTGTATATCCGTACATGATTGCAAAAGCCTTCACCAGCGTGTGTTAATATGGCAGAAGCATTTCGCAGACAAAGTCCACTTATATTTGATCATAATATTGCAGAGAGTTGGAGAGTATTTGAGCAGGAATATGATATTTTCATACAAGCAGCTTTTTCTGACAAAGATGTATTGCACCAGGGCATTCATTTTGCTTAACCTAGCAGGGTCAGCGGCCATTGAAAGAGAGCATTCATTTGTGTATGCACCAGCAGTATATGCAGGAGAGGGGAAAAAACTTATTGTGGTACCGGCTGAAGCAAGGGGGGACCCCAAGTGCTTGAAACTAAATTTAGAGAAACATGCACCCCCCCAGACAAATGTTACATTAGAGAGGCACTTGTTTTATACAAGAGACCAAAAGCCAGGAGAAACATTTGCAGCTTACATTACTGACTTGAGAAACAAAGCTAAAACGTGCAGGCTTGGTGATTTGAAAAACGAGTTGATAAAGGACAGTCTTGTGTGTAGTGTTAATAATGCTGCAGTGAGAAAGATTTTGCTTTGTGACAGTGATTTAACATTGAGCAAAGCTATTGATATTTGTCAAATGGTTTCAGCAGAATCCAGAGCAAACATAGACAGTATACAGCATGTGGCTAACAGAAGCAGGCCTAAGCACATGGCAGCTGCAGCCCTTGTGAGTTCCCCTGGGAGGTCCCATAGCTTTCCAGAAAGTTCTAAGACTAGTTCAGTAAAATGGACATGCTCAGTGCAGTACAAGGGTGAGTCAGCAAAACCCAAGTCAAATTTTATTGTTAACTGTCGCAGTTGTGGTGCCAATCATGAGTCTAAAAGAGAAATTTGCTTACCATTTGGTCAGCAGTGTTACAAATGTAAAAAATGGAACCATTTTCAAAAGTTTTGCAAATCAAGCAAAAGTCATTCAGTTATAAAGAAGGGTCACTTAAAACAAGTTGATCATGTAGAAAGATGCAACCCTACTTTCTATGTAGTATCAGTAGTCAGTGAAAAGATTAATGCAGTAGATTTGTTGGCAAAGAATGAAGGATTTTGTACTGTCTTGATCAATGGTAAACCCACAGAGCTCAGAGTAGACATTGGTTCAAAGTGTAATGTTATGTCAGCAGAAACATTTGCTAAGGTGAGAGCTGGTGAGCAACTTAATTTGACTAACTGTACAAAACTTGTTGCTTATGGAGGTGAAGAGATTCAAACCCCGAAGGCTCAGTAGTGCTTTCTTGCTATTGTGGGAACACTGACAGCTTGAAATTCTATGTAGTCTGAAGACCTGTGCAGTCATTATTGGGTCTCAGAGATAGTTTGATAAAAGAAAGCAGTTTCATTCTCAAAGAAATCTATTGTGTTAGCACATGTCCTAGTTCCAGTTTCACTGATGCTATTTTCTCACAGTATGCTGATGTTTTCGATGACAAGTTAAGCAACCTTTCAGTTGTGTACTCCACGAAAATAGACCCAGAGGTCAGTCCAGTGCTCAGACCAGCAAGGAGAGTTCCGATAGCTATGCAGAACAAAGTCAAGGCTCAGCTGGGTAAAATGGTGCAGTAAGGTGTAATTTGTCCAGTTACAGAACCAACTGAATGGGCATCTTCCATGGTAGCTTCTCATAAAAAGAGTTCAGATGAAATCAGAATATGCATTGACCCAATAGACTTGAACAAAGCATTAGAGAGAGACATCATCCTATACACACAGTTGAAGTCGCAGCTCTGATGCCAGATGCCATTGTTTTTCTGTCCTGGATGCAAAGAGTTCATTTTGGCAAGTGATGCTTGATCGCAGATCTTCACTACTGACTACATTCAGTACTCCATTTGGTAGATGTAGATTTCTCAGGATGCCTTTTGGAATAAATTCAGCAAGTGAAGTTTTTCAGCTGCAATGGAGCACATTTTTTTAGGTTATCCATGTGCCATAATAGTAGATGATTTATTGGTTGGAGGCAGTGGTGGAGCAGGGCATGACAGAAACCTCAAGAAAGTTCTAAACAGAGCACGTGAAGTGAATTTGAAGCTCAGTCCTCTGAAGTGTAAATTCAGACTACCAGACGTTACATATGTAGGTTGTTTGTTCACTAGCACTGGGTTACGATGTGATCCATCCAAGTTAGCAGCCATTCTTGAGATGCCAGCACCGGACAATTTCCAAGCCCTACAGCATTTCATTGGTATGGTTAACTATTTGCGCAAGTTTATACCTGACATCAGTGAGTTGACAGTGCCTTTAAGAGAGCTAATGTGCAAAATTGTTGCTTGGTCATGGTTAGGACAGCACCAGAGAGCACTTGATGACCTCAAACAGAAAATTAGCACCCCACCTACATTAAGATACTATGATGTCAACAAACCAGTAATTCTTTTCTGTGATGCTTCAAAGTTTGGTCTTGGTGCAGTTATTCTTCAAGAGGACAGACCAGTAACCTGTGTATTAAACTGAAATGCAGTATGCTCAAATTGAGAAAGAACTTTTGTCATTTATGTTCACATGTTTGAAGTTCCATGATTGAGACTGATCATCAATCTCTAGCCACTATTTTAAAAAAGCCTATGCATACCGCTCCAGCAAGATTACAAAGAATGATGCTTAGACTGGAAAAGTACAACTTCAGAGTGGTCTACACAAAAGGTAAACTTCTTTATCTGGCTGATACCTTATCCAGATCGCCCAGAAATACAACGGAACAGCTTGATGCAGAGAATTTTGACTTCGATGTCACGGAAGTGCATAATTTTTCTACCACGAGACTTGATGAGCTGAGAGAACATACAAAAACTGATCCAATACTGCAAAAACTCAACCACTACATTGATGTTTGATGGCAGTAAACGCAATCTTGTGTACCGCCAGAAGTGCAAGCTTATTTTCCTTACAGAGATGAGATATTGATGGAAGATGGTATCATTTTCAAAGGTCCTAAAGTTGTCGTTCCTACTATATTATGACATGACTGTATCCATATTTTATATTGTGGCCACCTAGGTTCCGATTCTACCAAAAGAAGGATGAGAAGACTAGTATTTTGGCCTTCTTTATCGAAAGACATTGATAAAGTACTTTCTTCTTGTTCAGAATGCAATAGTACTAAACCACATTTACAAAAAGAGCCACTTCAGCTAAGCCAAATTTCTGAACTTCCTTGGTCAACAGTAGCCACTGACATATTCGAGTGGAACAATCAGCATTACTTTTAGACTTTTATTCAAACTGGTTTGAGATCGATTTGCTATCTAATGTAACATCCACTACTGCTATTACTAAGTTGAAACATCATTTCTTAGTCCATGGTAGTCCACACAAACTTATCTCCGACAATGTTACCCAGTTTGCCAGTCAGTTGTTTCAGAAATTTGCAAAAGAGTGGGACTTTATTCATACTATTAGTAGTCCAGAATACCCACAGTCAAATGGCCTGGCTGAATGTGCAGTACAGAGTGCAAAGCAATTGCTTGAGAGGTCAAAGCGTGACAGTACCAATGTCTTTTTGAATTTACTCAATCTCAGAAATGTACCCAGTAAGAACATACTTGGCTCACCTGCTCAGAGACTTCTGTCTAGGCAAACCAGAACAACCTTGCCTATCAGTTCCAGCTTGCTTGTGCCTAAAGCTAAAAGCAACAGAACTATCAAAGCCCAATTATTTAGAAAGCATTCTTTCCCGAAGTCCAGTTAAGATGAAATGAGCAGATCTCTTCGTCCATTGAAAGAAGGAGAGAGTGAGGATACAAACGGCAAAGGGCTTCTACCAGACTGGTCAAGTGACAGGTATATGTGCAGAGCCCAGGTCCTACTTTCTAGAGTCAGGAAGTGTAGATTACAGGAGGAACCACAGACATCTTCTTCCTGTTGCAGAACCGATATCACAGCATTGTACCTGTGATAAAGACTCTAGATCTCAGAGCAATCCTGACATTGTTCCTACTGAAGAACGTGTCTCGAAACCTACTTCCATTCCTGATGATGTCCCAAATGTCCCCAAAGTCAAACATTCAGTAAAGACTGTCCCCGTTGCTAGACCTAGTTCTAGTTTCTATGTCACACGATTTGGTCGTATTTCTAGAGTAGACCCAGTATGAAATGCACAGCAGCCTGGATGTGATTGTTTATGTGCATATAGTTTTGTATAATTGCATGTCAAAGAATTATTTCTGTACTATTGCATGTCAGTCAGTGTTGTCATTAATGCATGCGCTATTTCTCAAAGAGGGAGGATTTAGAACAGTGTGTGTGCTGTATCTTTTAAGAAGCATTTCCAAGTATGGCATGTGCATATAAATAGCCAGCACGTGCAGGCAGCAGTGCCATTTTGAGAGAGCAGCCAGTTTGTGAACATGTATGAGTGCGGTAGTCAGTCTGTTTATAAGTTTATCTAAGTTACTAATCCTCAATCCCGATGTGTTTGTATATAATAAAGCTGCTTGAATAGAACCCATAACTGTTCGTCTGTTTTATCCTGACCAGATGAGCGACAGACATTATCCACCCCCTTAGTGCCTTTTTTTAGGCAATGCCAACCTGAGAAACCTACCAACATAATGAAACAAGCAAAGCAGAATATAAAGGTGTTACTGATCAATTCTAGGAGCCTAAACAAGAAACTCCAACTACAAGCCCTTCTCACCCTAGAGGGCATTGACATTTGTGTAGTGACTAATGCAGGGTTTAAAATAGTGGAGAGCACTCTGGCTGTGCAGGGCTATTATGTCTTCCATACATTTAGACCAGCTGTTGTGCAGGAGGGGAAGAAAGATGGAGGTGTCTGTCTTCATCCAGAAGAGACTCTTACCAAGGCTAGTAATGCAGCATGATGCAGTAGAGATTTTTCATGTCAAAGTAAAGATAAGAAAGGTCCCGTACTATATATTAGTTAACTGTAGCACTGCCACTTTGACACAAGAATGTTACAATGCCTATTTACAGGAACTTGAGTAAGTCAGTATTAAACTAAATACCATTTTCGTAGGTGATCTAAACTATCCAGATGTAGACTGGGAAACTTGCACCACTACTAGTGCACAAGCACAGAGATTCCCGGACTTTGTCAATACAGATACCCTGGAACAATTAGTCAAGAGTATCCACTAGGGGGAATAACATCATGGATCTTGTCCTTAGTAATATGGGAGCATCCTGCACCATCCCTTAGGTATCTTCTTCACTTGTTAATTATGACCATAAAGCAGTCATCTTTGAAATAAAAATGAAAACAGAGATCCCTTTAACATAAACTACCTACTCCTAAGTAGTACATTGGCAAGCTCCAAATTCCCACCTAATGAAGTTAATTCTACTGAATATGTGGAAACGTGCACCACCATACTATACCAGCATGTACACAGCTGCATAAATGCAGCTGTACCTCGTAGGAACAAGTGCAGAGCAGACTCCAGAAACAAACCACATGGGAGAAGCACCATATCAACAAGCTTTACAATAATAGGGGAAAAAAATTGACCAAAAGTAAGAATAATAATTCCTAGAATGTTAGAGCTGTTGCCACGGAAATTAATGAACAACTCAGGAGTTTAGGGAAATCCACCAGAGCCAATTATGAAGTTAAAATGGCTACCCAATCCAAAGAGCGTCACAAGGCCTTTTTTCTTTGTCTTCATATTCTGAAAAGCACAGTGCAACAATGCATTGAGCTGATTGTGAATTGTGTTACCTACAATAATGATGAAAAAAATATAGTGAACCTAATGGCTGATAAAGATTGTTGTAACTTCACCCCTCTCTCTCCCCTCAGTCTGTCCCTCAAGATACATCTGAAACTGGCTCGCCTCCAGCTATCACACAAGCTAGAGTCCTAAAATTTATATCAAAAGTTAAAAATACTACATTGCCCCTGAATGCATCTTAAATAGCATGAGGCACGATTTAGTCGCACCCCTAACAACACTGTTAAGTGTGAGCCTCCATACAGGGTTTTATAACAGGCGAATAGAGAGCAACTACAATCATTCCAATCATTGTATAATGAAGGACTATCCACAGACCAGCCTCATATGCAGTGTCATGGAAAGACTTATCATGGACTGGACCCATCTTGGTTTCGATTAATTAAGGGCAGGTCATGCTTACTCAACCTGATGGACATTTCGAAAAGTTCATCAAAGCAATGGATGAATGCAAAACAGTACACACTGCATGCCTGGCCAAAGCTTTTGACACAATTCCCTAGTCAGGCATAGTAGAAATGCTTTAATAAACTGTGAATAAACCCTTATGTCACCCGCTGGATTGCCAGCTGACTTGCAGATAGGTCGCAGAAAATCAGAACAGGGGAAGTTACACCCACAAAAATGTTTCCTGCTTGGCTTTTACTTCAGAAAAGTAGATGATTATACCAAAAGGCTGTCTGGCTGACTAATTTCGCAGATGACTACAAGGTAGGAACAATCATTGAATCCCCAAATGATTTTGTTATCCTGCAGGAAGGTTTGTCCCCAGTAAATAAATGGTGCCAAAATCATGGCCCAAAACAAAATTCACTTTTGTATCCTTTGCAAAGTAATCTACCCCAGGGAACTACCACACTGACAGTATGCACCTAAGAGTTGACCAAGTTGTTTGGGATTTGGGAACTTCTGTGGAGTGTGACCTGACCTACCTTATAACCAACATGTATCCATTGTTGTAAAAAAGCCCTTCTATATTGCACAGCTTATAAACAAAGGAATTGTCTAGATCTAGGGATGTCATTGTCCCCGTTATTAGGCCAGTCATTGAGTATAATGCCTTCTTTGGCATGTGTCTGTCTAGACACATGCAACAACTGGAACACCCACAGTGATATCTTACTAAAAGGATGCAAGACCTAAGCAACATGCCTTACATGGACCAGCTCAAAGCCCTGTTACTATACTCTGTGTCCTACAGACTAAGAGATGACCTGTTTCTGGCTTACATGACATCCTCTAACCCAACACTGATGCATTTACTGCACATCAGTAAGTCAAACATCATCAGAAATATTCTGTCTTGGAATCTAAACCTGTTCTGCAGCATCAATCGAAAGGTTTTGAGGGACAGGTATATCTTCTATTGGATACTGCTGCTCTGGGTCAGACTCTCCGTCCACATAAAACAAAGTTCATACTTCATTCCTGTCCATACTCAAGCCCGACTTGAAGCTGTGGATGGGAAACAGAAAATTTACTGTAGAACTGTCCCCTGTACTGCTAATGGACAGATGAAGTGACTAAATGCTTTATCCCATGCATGCGTCCCCTCAAATTATCTATGGTATGAAACTAGTTATTCCTCTTAGGGTTAATGCAATTATTGACCAGTGGTTGGGTAAGACCAATCTTGAACCAAATGGGATAGGTTAATTTGAGTGCAAAAAGGGGATTTTGCTAGGCTTAAAATGGCCTACAGGGGCAGCTAGCCTAGTACTTACCTATGAACCTATGATATAAAATGCTTTGAACTTATCTCTGATCAGAGGCTCAGGATGAGGTTGCTTTCTATTTTTTCTATGATCAAGAAAACCTTGTAGTCACCATGAAACTCCTACACAGTCCCGTGTGCCTGATTTGGCGTGTTGAGGTGGAGGCATAGATTCCCATGGCTTCCCCAGATGACGTCAGATTTGGGGATTCTGGAGATGAAGCAAAAGGACATCTGGGGGGTCATCCAACCCCCAATGCCCCTCCCATCAGGAGCCTCTTCTGAAGATCTTTAGTTCCAACAAGGGATCTTCATGGATAGCCGCATCCATCTCTGATATTGCCAGGGTGGCTACCAAGGAGGCTTGTCTTACCCATGACATAGTAGTCTGTATTCATAAGAATGTTGGCCAAGTGCTGTGTTCTTCCAGGGACTGTGCATTCTAGTCGGCTACTCTCAGACTAGATACACTGGTCTCCACAGCAGCTTTGAAAAAGGCTTTTCTCCCTAAGATCCTTGTGGTTCATCCACCTGATGTGGAGTTCAGGCTAACTGACATTTTTTGGGAAGTGTATATATGAGTCCTGTGCTTGTGGTTTGAGGGCACTGTCATATCTGTGACCATGTGGTGGTGTTCTCTAGGGAAGTATCAGTTGAAGTGACCTCCACCATACAGCAGTTGCCAGATGGACCGTTTAAGATAAAACTTTAGTTCTAGTTAGTGATAACATCTCTGCCAACCATACCATGAACATGGCGTTTAGTTTAGTGGAAGGTTTAGCCAGGTTGTTGCTCTTAGCCTTCACCATACTTTGCCGCACCTACACTGACTTTAACGAGCATCCCTTTCACTGTCCTGAAGTCTTCAACCATGATGTTTACGTATACTTGGAGAGGATTCAGCAGGAAGGTGAAAAGTCTGATTGGCGTCAAGTTTTCTCCAGAACCCGGAAGAGCTAGTGCTAGCTTTAGTTTTGCTGCTGGCCAAACAATACTTTCACAGAGATCACTTTGACTGTGACCAGGTTTGTGCCAGCCATTGGGCAGTCATGGTCCTTTTACAAGAGGTTTAAAGTAACCCTAAGGACTTGGCCAACTGCTTCCTCCAGATGCAGTCAGTGGTTGCTTGTCCCCCCATCTGGTGGAATTGCTGTTAGTCATCACTGACAGATGCATGCAAACCATAATTTCTGGTTACAAAATCCCATTTATTTAGACCTTTGTTTCCCGTTTCTCCATTCTTGGCAGGTGTCCCATGCCATCAGAAGGAGAAGCAGAAAAACTAAAGCTGCTTCTTCTGTTAAGAAAATGAGGCAAACTTGAGGCCTCCCTTTTACTCCCATTTCTTTTTTTAGTGTCAAAAAAGGCCAGGTGCCTCTGGTCCATTCTCAACTTAAATGGCATAAATGCCTTTACTCCCAAGGGTACATTCCCCATGGTGTTGGTACATGGCAGAAGGTGACTGCATATGTGCATCAGATCCCCCAGGACATATACTCCGTCAAGGACTCTTACCTGATCTTGATACACCACAAGTGGTCCAGGGGTTTCTGCATTTCAGAGTTTGGGCCAGTCAGTGCCATTTCTGGGCCCTTCTGTTTGGTTGCACTTTTGCCCAATGGAAGTTTACCAAATGAATGTCTGTTGTAAAAGTATGCATGTTTCTGGAGGAAACCAAGGTATTTCCCTTCCTGGACAGCTACCTCCTTGTATCACTTTTCCAAGACGGTCCTATCCTGGTAAGGAAGTCTCTGAGGAACCTGTTTCAGTTGCTGAGCTTCACTGTGAAAATCCTCAGAACCCATTTGCTTGCAGGGGACTCAGCATGTAATTTTCATAGTCTTCAAGCTGGACACTGTCAAATACAGGTTAAGGATCCCCACTGTTCCTTTGTCATTGCTATTATTCACTCTCAAACTTTGCCATCCCATCAGTGTCTGAAGGTGGTGGGTCTTCTGCCATTAGTCATCCCTATAATTCCCTTAGTCAGATTCCACATGAGAGTTCTCCATTGGACCCTTAGCGTTCTATGGTCACTGGATGCAGACTCTTTAGTGCATGAGGTCTGCATATGTTATGCTTGTGGACTTGTTGTAGGGGTTGAATGCCAATAGAATTTTATCTTCCCTATTTCAGGTGACAGTCTCCATGGCTGCATGTCCCTTACATAGGGAAGGACATGTTGATATGTATATGGTTCAGGATATATGGTTATCTACGGAAGTCGCTTCACATTAACATACTGGTTATGAAGGCAGGACAAGTGTTCTCTCCTTTTGAACTTTCAAGAATACTCTGCTCCCAGGGGTCTTTTCCATACAAAGCAACATCATGTCATTTGTTAGGCACATCAAAAGAAACAACCTGGAAAATAAATCCAAATGGTGGTAATAAAAACTCTAAATCAAAAGAACCATGTAAGTTGTGTCAGAAGAAACGAGAGGCTGAAGCAGTTTAGCTTACCAAAAACTTTTTATTACATGCTTTTGTCAAGAAAATTTATTTCTTTAGAAATAATGTTCCCAACCCAGCCACTGGGGATGCACAAGCCAGTGCATTTCTTTGTGCCGGTCCCAAGTCCAGATAAATGGGGAGGGTTGCGTCAGGAAGGGCATCTGGCGTAAAACCTCTGCCAAATGACTTATGCGGAGAACATTTCATATTTCCATACCGGATCGGTCGAGGCCCAGGTTAACAACGACCACCACCAGTACTGTTAGCCACCAGGGTGCTGGCGGAAATTGGGCTACTGTTGGCCGAAGGAGAAGAGGAGGAAGGCATGCCCGAAGGCAGGAAGAGAGGAGGAAGGTTAGAAGTGTAGTAGTGAGGGTAGGAACTTTGAATGTTGGCAGTATGACTGGTATAGGGAGAGAGCTAGCTGATATGATGGAGAGAAAGAAGGTTGATATTTTGTGCGTGCAAGAGACCAGATGGAAGGGAAGTAAGGCCAGGTGTATAGTTGGCAGGTTCAAATTGTTCTATCATGGTGTGGATGGCAGGAGGAATGGGGTAGTGGTTATCCTAAAGGGAACAGTATGCCAAGAGTGTTTTGGAGGTGAAGAGAGTGTCTGATAGAGTGATGTTCATGAAGCTTGAAATTGATGGTGTAATGATGAATGTTGTTAATGCATATGCTCCACAAGTTGGGTGTGCGATGGATGAGAAAGAAAAATTTTGGAGCAGGTTGGATGAAGTGGTGGTGAGTGTACCCAAGGGTGAGAGACTATGAACTGGAGCGGACTTCAGTGGGCATGTTGGAGAAGTGAACAGAGGGGATGAGAAAGTGATGTGTAGGTATGGTGTTAAGGAGAGGAATACAGAAGGTCAGATGATTGTGGATTTTGCGAAAAGGATGGACATGGCTGTGGTGAATATGTATTTTAAGAAGAGGGAGGAGCATAGGGTGACATACAAGAGTGGAGGAAGGTGCACACAGGTGGATTATATCCTATGTAGGAGGGCCAGCCTGAAGGAGATTGGAGACTGTAAAGTGGTGACAGGGGAAAGTGTGGTTAAGCAGCATAGAATAGTAGTCTGTAGGATGACGTTGGTGATCAAGAAGAGGAGGAGGTGTTTGAAAGCAGTGCCAAGGATTAAATGGTGGAAGTTAAAAAAGGGTGATTGTGAGGTGGAGTTCAGGAAAGAGTTAAGACGGGCACTGGGAGGCAGTGAAGAGTTACCGAATAGCTGGGTAACTACAGCAGAGCTAGTAAATGAGACTGCTAGAAAGGAGCTTGGTGTGACATCTGGACAGAGGAAGGAGGACAGGGAGACCTGGTGGTGGAATGAGGAAGTACAGGAGAGTATACAGAGGAAGAGGCTGTCGAAGAAGAAGTGGGATTGTCAAAGAGATGAAGAAAGTAGACATGAGTATAAGGAGATGAGGCACATGGCAAAGAGAGAGGTGGCGAATGCTAAGGATAAGGCATATGGAGAGTTGTATGAGAGGTTGGACACTAAAGAGGGAGAAAAGGACCTGTACCGATTGGCTAGACAGAGGGACAGAGCTGGGAAAGATGTGCAGCAGGTAGGGGTGATAAAGGATAGTGAGGGAAACATACTCACAAATGAGGAGAGTGTGTTGAGTGGATGGAAAGAGTACTTTGAAGGGCTGATGAATGAAGAGAATGAGAGAGAGAGAGAAGGTTGGATGATGTGGGGATAGTGAATCAGGAAGTGAAACAGATTAGCAAGGAGGAAGTAAGGACAGCTATGAAGAGGATGAAGAATGGAAAGGCTGTTGGCCCAGATGACATACCAGTGGAAGCATGGAGGTGCTTAGGAGAAATGGCAGTGGAATTTTTAACCAGATTGTTTAATGAAATTTTGGAAAGTCAGAGGATGCCTGAGAAGTGGAGAATAAGTGTTTTCGTACCTATCTTTAAGAATAAGGGTGGTGTGCAGAGCTGCAGTAACTACAGAGGGATAAAACTGAACAGTCACAGCTTGAAGTTATGGGAAAGAGTAGTGGAAGCTAGGTTAAGAAGGGAAGTGATGATTAGTGATCAGCAGTATGGTTTCATGCCAGGAAACAGCACTACAGATGCAATGTTTGCTCTGAGTGTGTTGTTGGAGAAATACAGAGAAGGTCAGAAGGAGTTGCATTGTGTCTTTGTGGACTTAGAGAAAGCATATGACAGGGTGCCTAGAGAGGAGTTGTGGTGTTGTGGTATTGTACAAGGAAGTCTGGAATGGCAGAGAAGTATGTAAGAGTGGTACAGGATATGTACGAGTGTAGTGTGACATTGGTGAGGACTGCAGTGGGAATGACAGATACGTTTAAGGTGAAGGTGAGATTACATCAAGGATCAGCTCTGAGCCCTTTCTTATTTGCAGTGGTGATGGGCAGGTTGACAGATGAAATCAGACAGGAGGCCCCGTGGACTATGATGTTTGCAGATGACATTGTGATATGTAGTGAGAGTAGGGACCAGGTTGAGGAGACCCTGGAGAGGTGGAGATATGCTTTAGAGAGGATAGGAATGAAGGTCAGCAGGGCTAAAACAGAATATGTGTGTGTAAATGAGAGGGAGTGTAGAGGAATGGTGAGGATGCAGGGAGTAGAGTTGGTAAAGGTGGATGGGTTTAAGTACTTGGGATCAACAGTTTAGCGTAATGGTGAGTGTGGAAGAGAGGTGAAGAAGAAAGTACAGGCAGGGTGGAATGGGTGGAGAAGAGTGTCAGGAGTGATTTGTGATAGACTGGTACCAGTAAGAGTGAAAGGGAAGGTCTACAAGAGGGTAGTGAGACTAGCTATGTTGTATGGGTTGGAGATGGTGGCACTGACAAAAAGGCAGGAGTCAGAGCTGGATGTGGCAGAGTTAAAGATTTTAAGATTTGCACTGGGAGTGACTAGGATGGACAGGATTAGGAATCAGTATATTAGAGGGTCAGCTCAGGTTGGACAGTTTGGAGATAAAGCAAGAGAGGCGAGATTGCATTGGATTGGACATGTGCTGAGGAGGGATGCTGGGTATATTGGAGGAAGGTCTAAGATAAGGTTTATGGATGTGGTGAGAGAATATGCAGGCGGTTGGTGTGAAAGAGCATGATGCAGAGGACAGGAAGAAATGGAAACAGATGATCCACTGTGGCGACCCCTAACGGGAACAGCCGAAAGATGATGATGAGAAATAATGTTCCCATTGAAAATCTCACTTATATACACACATTCAAGTAAAGCATTTATCCAGTCAAGTTAAAACCTCAATTAACAATATCAAGTTAATGAAACAAAAGGTATTAACCCTTACAGTGCAAGGACTAAATGGCTAGCATGTGGTCACTGAGAAAATATTTGATATTAATAGTTTCATTTAATCCTGGCAGTTTATTAGCACCTAGTCTTACCTGCTACTCAGTTTCTCTTTTTTTCTGTGGCATTTTTATAATTGCCCCCTCTTAAATTCATAGGAACATGCTCAATGACTGCAAACATAAACTTTATGTATTTGTTACAGCTAGTTGTGTGTCTGAAAAGGGCATTGCTACTTTTCTTAGTTTTAATCTCATAAAGATGTTCTTTTATTCTAGTGCCCAAACTCGTGGTGCCAACTAAGAACAATAAGGAATTTAGTGGTTCCTTTTTGCTACCCATTTCTAATGAGATGTGGCTTATTACAGACATTATTGTAAATAACTGGAAGATTATCTTGGGTAACCAAGATTTAGCGAACATTTTAGGCATTAAACCAATGTTCACTTTCAAAAAAGTAGTTAATCTAAAAAGTATACTTGAGAAAAAGGAAAACAGATGTACTACAAATAGAACGGGTGTCATACAAACTAAAGGCACCTTTTCTTGCCACTGTTGTAAACAGTGTAGATACATCACTAATTCATCTTTTGTACACTTTAAGCATTTACTGAACAACACATTGGTCAAAACAGTATTTTACATGTCACAGTACTATGGTTGTTTATTTTGCTCAGTGCCAAACATGTCCAAGTTATTATGTGGGAATGACCACAAGAGCCTTGAAAGTCAGAATTAGTGAACACATTTTGGCTATAAAGAAAAAAGACACAAATAATGCATTAGCAAGGCATTCTATCATTTATAATGAATTTAAAAAGTTTACATTTGCTGTTCTAGATAGTGTAAATAGTGTAACATTTGGTGGTAATTTCAAACTTTTATTAGAATGTAAAGAGTCCTTTTGGCAAATATTTTTAGGAGCTGACAAATTTCCAGGTCTCAATGAAACTATAAATATGAGATGTTTCCTGGAAATGAATTCATAACTTTTATTGTGATATCACATATTCAAATGATATAGTTATATTAGTGTTAAACATATACTTGAGAAGTATTTATTTAGGATGTTTTAAGAGTTCATATGTACTATATATAGTTTTCAGTAATTTTTTATGGTATGTCTTTAAATTTTATTCATTGCCATCAATTATGTATGTAAATTAATTGTGATTGAATAGTACTTAAACAGGTGTATGGATGGTGAAGTTGTTTCTGAGGAAGTTCACAGAAGATTAAAGTGAATGAAAGCGCTAAAAACAACTTGTGGAGTCTCATAATTTGCTGCTGGGTTTAAGCTGACTTCGTTTTTCCAGAGTTACTTGGCAAGTAAACCTGCCTGGTATTTGGGTAGTATAAGTTAAATGCTCCAATGCATAAGGTCCTTCATGTATAAATCGACAGGCAGTACAAAAATTACATTTAAAGGTTCCAAAACATTTTTCAGTATGGGGGTAGATATTTTAGTATTGTCATGTTGTAACAGTTGCTTAATGTTGCAGCTCTTCTTAAAAACAAAAGAAGGATGACAAAAATAGGTGCTTAATCAGTGCTACCTTCAATGATTTTCCAGTTATTGGAAGTAATATTTTTGATGACAAAACTATCAATGGACATCTCTGTAGAGCACTGATATTCTGGTTGTGAACCTTGTGAAGCTCTCTGCTTGTTAAACCCTTTTGTTAAAATCGGTCCAAACTGGTCCCACCTGTTGGACAGAATCTCTTGGGCACTCTTCTCTATAGCATATTTGGATTGTATCCTCTCACCTTGAAGAGGTGATAAAATGAATTTCTTCCTGGAAATCTCTATCATCACTGGTCATCCTAGAGGCCCTAATATATTGACCTTTAGGAATATTGTTCTTATAAATCCAGGATGATTACTCTGGTCATAGAGATAACTATTGGAAAAGCTGCTTTTCTGATGTATTTTACTCACAAACATGTTGTTAGAAGAGTCCCAATTTAGAAGAACGTAAAAATAAAAACCAAACTGAGTTGCATTTTTCTCCCAATACAACTTTTAAGAAGCTGGAACTTTGTTTTAAACCAATCTAAAAAGCTAAATAAAATCTGATCTAGAGGTTGGAGATCATGGTCTCATTCCTGTCAGATGCAGAAGTTATGCCTTTACCATAATGATAGATCCATTACAGTACGTCCTTCCTTCATATTGAGCCAACCCACTTGACCCTGCAGTGGCTGAAGTGGTCTTAGTGCCTTTGCTCCAAGTTGTTTTTGCATAGCTACTTCAGATCTGGAGAGGGGGAGAGCTGGAGTGGTGTATTATGAAATAGGAGCAGGTATGTAGCTACCTGGGAAAGTTGGGAAGGCCATATGGTCCTAATACCTGTGGCCTTATAAACAGGGAGAGATATGTAGCTGACTGGGAAAGTTGGGAATGCCAAGTGGTCCTAATACCTGTGGCCGTATAATTTACAGAGAATGAATTTACTCTTACAGATGTATAGTTATGGTTACTACATAACTCTTGTTTCCTGAACATAGTGGTCAGAAATTCATCTTGTCTTTGTATCCTTTATAGTACTAAAAGGGTCAGACACAGTGAGGTGATTTTATTTATTTATTCATTTTTTTGGTAGTTAAGCCTTCAGTCTTCCAGAGAATGTCATTTGCTGTAAGATATGAGATTATAGTACACAACCCTTTCATGAGCAGTTTTGTTTTCCATTCATTTGGAATGACAGTACTCAAGAATTAATGCAAAATTTCAGAATCTTTGGAGAAAATTCCAGTCTATTTTCTTACCCATGGCTAAAGTTGTTTTGTGCTCTCTGCTGTTATAAACACACAGTAGTAAGACATTTTTTCATACAAATATAAACAGTGTTTAAATTTTGATGTATGTTATAAAACTAGGAGTTAACTGTAGAGACTCGTGTTTTTTTACATTTGCTATGTCAGCCACAGCTGCTTTCAGATGCTGCAGAGTAAAATAACTTTAATTCCTAAAGATTTAGATTTTTCACCCCATTGGGAGATGGAGAACACAATTATAAGTGATAATCTAGCAAAAGAAATGGAAATCCACAAAGATTTGGTAGGTTTATGACCCCACTGGGGAGAAGAGAACAAATGTCTGCAAACGCCTTGCTATGTGTGTGCTAAGGGTTTTTTACACTGATTGGCTGCATATTTGGACTGCAGTTGCTATTGTCCTAATATCAGAATGTCTGAATTATCAGGACATGCAGAAGACCGGATTTTTCTAATTTTATATTGATTTCCACACTATTACACCTCTCCCCAGGAAGTAGATGGGAAAATCATGTTTTTCTTCAGACTTCCTGTGTACCCCCCTTTTAGTAAGTAGATAGGAGAATCTTATTTGCACACCAAATATCACATGCACCTCTGCCTAGCAAGTAGACAGAAAAATCTAATTTGTACATTGAACTTTCTGTGCTGAATAGTTGGCAAACTTATTGCTACTTGCATTGCTTTAGTAATGCAGGTGGAATTTGAAGTGATTATGTCTCGGTAGTTCTTTGTTAGCTTGTTTTTAGACTTCTCAAGTTTAGACATCTGTGGCTTAAGAGTCATATGTGGCTTGGTCACCCCTTTGTGCTGATCAAAAAATAGCCAAGTATGCCTGGAGCATTCTAATGCATTGTGGAGATTTGCTGCTTAAATATGTCTCATCTGCAAGTAACATTTAAACTTGTACTAATTTTTTAAAACCGTAGACTATAGATATGCCCCTGAGAGTATGTGGAAGCATGACGCAACTGAGAAGCCAGTTGTTAAAACATACCAGTATTGTTAAATTGTTTATATTTAAACTGTTTATTTATATTTACTAATATGAGCAGTCTCCATCCACTATGTCTTTTCATTTTCTTAAACAAAAGGTTGTATCTTCGGTGGCATTTGGAATATTTTATTGTTGAAGTAAAAAAAATATTTCTGCCATCTTTTGGGTTGTTGATCCCTGTTAATCAAACCATTGTATTAGTTATGTTTTAGTGTGTTATCTAGCACATATGCTGCACAAATATGTCAAGCTTGTCTTTAATTCCCTGAGAACCAGCAGACTTGTCATTTTTGTTGTGTGTGTGTGTGTGGGGGGGGGGGGTTGTGGACTTCATCTGTTGGCCATAGTTGTGCTAACATATCTCTTCGGCTGCGGTTGTTTAGGCATAGGTTTTATCGCTATTTTGTTAACCTTTACAGTATCAAATTAGCATTGTCTGCACACATGATGTGTAAACTTAGTTCACATTGCCATGAAAAATATTGTATATCATTTACTATGTCTCAAAGATGTTCTTGATATGTAGTCACTTTGTGTACTTTTTATGTTTCTGGAGTTCTAACTGGGACTTCATTGAAAATGGAGAATTCCCACCTGGCCATTCGTGGGCAATTAATATAAATAAAATATAGGAAACTGACTTTGAAGACTAGCTGTCTTTGTTATTCAACTTTTGTCCTTAACTTCATTAGTGTTTAAAGCTGGTACACTTGCTGCCATTCTGCTGAAATGTTTGCTCGTTCATTCTTTTATAACCTGCTTAATCAATTTTGGGGTCAAGGGTATCTAAGCCTATCCCAGCATTCAATGGGTGCAGAGCAGCGCTTCTAATCCTGAATAGGACAGTCCATCAAGGGACACATGCACACATATAGACAGACATACACAGGCAGTTTTGGAGGAATGCCATTTCCCATTTGGCATGAATGTTGGATGTGGGAGGAATCTGGATCATCCAGTAAAAATACACATGACATGGGAAGGACTTGCATACTGTGTATGGAAGGCACCCTAGCCAAGAACCAAACTTAAGGACTAAACATTGTGAGGCAGCAACACGAACCACAATGCCACTTATATGCTGACACAGCAACTCCACCGTCTTCTGTGGTTACACATAATGGTATTAATTATTTTGTAATGAGACTCTGTTATTTGGTACACTACATTATCTAACATAATCAACAGTTTTAAGCATTGTTTAAAGTCTACATTTTTTTTTATTTAATTAATGTTGTAAAGGGGCCAGTTAGACTAGTCTGTTAGTAGTGAAATAAGATGAAATCCGTTACTTTAGGTAGCATGTCTTTCACTTTTGCACTAAAACATCAGAGGAGTATTCAGTCAAAAAGTGGTTATTCCGCAATGGGGATAGTATGTATTGTGGGGATATGAAACATTTAATTTTGTGATCAGTCACACACTGGAGAGGTGTACCTAGTCAAACTAGCTAATCTTAATGTTGTGGAGGGAGGAGAACTATGTAAAAGCTGTCATTTGCTTTACATTCATTCATTCTTTCTAAGATTTCCCATTTATCCATTAAAGGGTTGTAGTTGAATAGGAACCTATCATGGCACTTAGCTGATACAGGGTACTGAAGGTCATCCTGGGAATGTTAACCTATTGCAGGATGTACACATACAGATTTCCTTGTCACACACACCTATAGTTAATTTAGAGACGTGCCACTGTACCTGCAGTACATCTTTGGTATGTTGGAGGAACACAGGGCAACTGTCAAACCATGCTATAACACAAGGAAAATGTACAGAGAGAAGTGGAGGAAAAAAAATGTGTTTGTAGACATCTGTGACTTGTCAAAGACAGCCCTATCGGAATGATTTTATTTCTGGATCAGCCTGTGCAGAAGGGGCCAAAATTATTTTGTGGTATTGTGAAAGAAATGAAGACACAACTCGTGTTCTTCAGCATTGCATCACTCTTGCAGCAGCCTAAGCTGTTTGAGTTGCATCTGCCAAGGCTGTGATCAACTCAGCCAGCTTTTCAAAGCTTGAGAGTGCCTTCCATGTGCTGTAACTGTCAGAAGCTCAAGTAGAACTTCATACAAAAAGGTATTTTGGTGGCAAAAAACTCTAAAGCATTTGATGGTCAAAGTGCACTGTTTCTGTGGGCTTCATGCTTCTGACTGTCAGCTAGCAATCAATCCTTTTAGGCTTTGCAGATAAGTCTTCTGCTGTGGAAATGTCATTACCGTATTTTTCTGGAAAAATATTCTTTCTGTGACCTTATTATTATTTGGTCTAGGAAGCTTATTTTGTATGGAATGCCATCCTTGGCTGAGGAGTTTTTACTACAGTGAATTATGGTGGTAATTGTGTGTTTTTTTTAACTTTTGGCTGTATACTTCTGTGTGTTATGGCAAGAATTTGGTAGTAAGTGGTGCTCTTGGGAGCTGTCAGTGTTTGCTTTTTTTAATTTAATACCATCTTTTTGACTGGCATTTGGTTACTCATTCATTTAGACTCTGCATCTGGAGCAATTACAGGTTGCCTCAGTTCTTCCTTCTACAGTCTGCAAGAAGAAGGAAGTTGTCAAGGGAATCTTTGGGTGTCAGGCCAGCTCTGGTTTTTGCCTCAGCCACAGGTGGAGGACTCTGCTGTGGTTGAATTTGGTTCCTCTGACTGCTTTTTGTTTTCCCCCCTCTCCCACTGGTGTAGCACCTACAGCCATTGAGGACATTGAGATAAAGACATCCTCTGTGGCTGAGGCAGACCCTGCGTGGGCAAGGGAGAACTACTCTTGTCGAACTCAAGTGAGGATCTGCTGCATAGCCAGGAAGGGGAGCCTGAGCCATGGGTATATAGTGTACCTGCTTTGTGTCGGTCCTTTTACAGAGAGTTTCCCATGAAAAGAAAAAATAACTTGACTTCTCCTGTTTCTTTTTCAATGGACAAGGAAGATTTGCTGGTATTTTGCTAGGGGAATTAATGTCTGCATCTGATGTGGTCTTTTTTGTCTGTTCCTCAATCAGTGGGTCTTGGATCTGACCTCTTATCTGACTTAGGCTACTTCTAAAGTCTTGGCTCTGTAGTTCGAGCTCTTCCCCTTACCTAAAAAACATCTGTTTAGCTTGAATTACCCAGATCTCATGTGCCATGAATGGACATGCTCTACCGTAGCTTGGGCATTAATGTGTAGAATGAGTATTTTTTGAGATATTTTGATAGCTTTCTAAGCTATTCTTTTTCTTCTTGCTTCCCTTGTTACTTGTTTTATGTGTGTGTGTGTGTGTGTGTGTGTGTGTGTTTATATATATATATCTGTGTGTGTATGTATGTATGTCTGTGTATATATATATATATATATATATATATATATATATATATATATGTGTGTGTGTGTATATATATATATATATATATATATATATATATATATATATATATATGTGTGTGTGTGTGTTTGTGTGTGTGTATATATATATATATATATATATATATATATATATATATAGATATGTATGTATGTATGTGTGTATGTTTTTTTTTAAAGGGTTAACTTCTGTCTCTACTCTCTTTACAGGCCTCGTGCTTTGTTGCGAATCCCCCTATTGTACTAGTGCTACATGTTGAGGGTACATTATGTTTATCATTGGTGGTAATTTTTTTTTTCTGTTTATGTACCATTGCTGATATTCATCTCTTCTTCTTCCCTTTCTTTTTCCTCTGACTAGGTTTCTTATTCTTCATTTTGTCTGACAAGCCTACTGGCTTCAAAAAATGCACCTCCTGTGGTCATAAGATTACAAATTTCGATGACCACCAAGAGTTTGTTTATTGTCTGGGATTGGCCCTTCTAGATTTTGAATGAGATATTTGTTTGGGGTTTAACCACTAGGCTCTGGTTGAGTGCCATAACAAGCAAATGCTTAAAGGTTTATTGCCTTCTACATGTTCTGTGTTGTCTTTTGGACCTCCCATTCCTTCCAAAAAGGGCTTCTATGAAGACTAAGGATCATTCATCTGCAAAGAGGCTAGGAAACGATCCCTTTATCATTCCCCTTCCTATATTTCACATTCAGCTCTGCGTGAAAAGGTCTGCAAGCCCTCGGATCCATATGATTCCTTGAATCTAACAAGATCAAAATTGCCGGTCCATCACTCCTCCACTTTCACTCCGGAACCAATACCTTCAAGGATCCATTCACCTTTCTTGCAGGAGACTGCTCGAAGGACTTCCAGACCACCCTCTACCTAGTCATCTCTCAGCTCGTCTAGGAGCCTAACTGAAGCAGATGTGGACAGGATGATGAGGAAGTTTCTCTGGGCTTAGATTCAGTTGGAAGTTTTCATCTTCCATTGGACCCATGAGCCTGCCATCAACCGAAACCCAACTTTTTACTCCTACTGCAATCCGACCCTTGATTTTGGAGCCATTGGACCTGAGAGTTCTGAGTTTGTCTGCTTCTGATCCAAAGGCCTGTCCTTCCTAGACATCCAGTAACATCTCTGATCCAGTCAGCACTGACTCTGTTGGAGGTTGGAGGGATCTTGGAGCCATATTGTCTGCTTCGGATCTGGGGGATTGGGTAAGATTCAGATGTTCTCTGAGCTGTCCCTTTCTCTAGGAATAAAAAACAGCCAAAATTCCACTTCAGCCCATGAATGTATCGCCTTCTTAGGAATAATTTAATCAGTACAAACTGCTCAAATTTATATACAAAAGATGCCACCTCCCCCCAATCAAGCAATTATTCAGTCAACCGTTTAATTAACAATCATATGCAATTTTTAAACATTTTTATCATAAAATTATTTAAAAAACTTTCCATTACATACTTTTAACTCATTCCCTCCAGTAGAGCTCGAGTGTGTACCTTTAACTCCCAGTGGGTGTGGCTTCAGCCTTTAAAAATTAAGTTATCACCTTACAGTTCTAACAAGTACGAATTGACAGAGGTTGTATATCGATACAGTTGTGTTTGCTATCACGTATGCTTCAAGGAAAAATATTCTGATACCTTCTAGGTAACATGGCTTTGGAATTATTAATGCAAATATGAACAGGCAATATTTGATGCCTGGAGGCACAGTAGGAGGTAACTACAGAAACGCCTTGAGATGTCACTCAGCTGTAATGAGTACACCAACCAATAAATTTTCTTATACTTCCAGTAATTCCATAGGGGTTGTTTATATAATTGGATGTGGATGTCAGAATGTGAGGTGGTATATTGGACAAACTAAGAGAAAGATAAAGGTTTGAATAATGGAACATTTGGGTGACATCAGGAGACAAAATGTAAATAGTCATATAGCTAACCACTTCACTTCTGCACATGGGGATCATGGGACACTTTGTTTTTTAGTGTATTGGCTCGACCATTTCTGGATTGGGGGGGGGGTAGTTTGAGAGAAAGTAGGTTGGAATGCAGAATGATTATTAATTATAAGACACTTCATCTCAGGGGAATGAACTTGATTAGTAATTTGACATTGTCGGAATTATTTTTTTACTTTTCTATAAGAAAATGTATTGGTTGGTGTATTAAAATTATGTAATGGAAAGTTTTTTAAATAACTTTATGATAAAAATGTTTAAAAATTGCATATGATTGTTAATTGAATGGTTGATTGAGTAATTGCTTGAATGGAGGAGGTGGCATCTTTTGTATATAAATTGGAGCAGTTTGTATTGATTAAATCATTCCTAAGAAGGCGATAAGCTGAGGTACCAGAATAAAGTGTGCAATGTACATTCGTGGGCTGAAGTAGAATTTTGGCTGTTTTTTCATTTCTTTTTGGTCGATGTCTATTCTACCTTTCTCTAGGATTCTCTGCATTGGGCAGTTTGGCCCCAGCCTTTGCTTCAAGGCAGGATCATAGTGCTACTCAGAGCCATCCTGGGCATTTGCCCTCTGCCCCTACCAGAAAGGCCCTTGCTCCTCTCATGTCTTCTACCTTCGAGGTAATGGAGTGAGCTTTTTCCACCACCTTGGACAAGGCATAATTGACCCTCTGGGTCCACCCCCTCCACAACTATCTGCCTTGGTCCTTGAATCTCTACATCTTATCCTATCAGGGCAGCTGGCTCGTACAAGCCTGGAGACCAGTACCAATCCAGGACTCTGCTCGCACTTCCAAGTCCTGTCTGGAGCATCCCACTACGAAGCCCCTTTGGAAGCATATGTGTAAGAGGAGGCAATTAGATTTCCAACATGAATCCTTGACAGAAGACACCGACTTCGATGAAGGGAAAGGGCCCCCCAGATCACCATTTGAGGAAGGTGGTCTTCAGCGAAATACTCAAACTTTTGAGAAAGAAAGGTAGTTGGTCTACTAGGAAGGTATGTAAGAGCAAATTGAAGAAATTCTCTCTGTGGGCTGTCCAGAGGTAAACAGACCCTTTCTTGGCATCTATTCTAACTATCCTAGAGTATCTCGCTTCCATTTGTAACAGTGTAGCTAGTTATTCTACTATAAAGCTCCAACTTGCAACCATCTCGGATTTTCATGAACATAATTTGTTCCTTCCGGATTATCCAAAGCCTTTGTCAAAAGTACCTTGATACTCCGACCCTGTATTAAGGATCCAAATCCTCCATAGAATTTAATTATACTTCTTCAAGCCCTGACTCGAACCAGTTTGAGCCAGCTGGCAAGGTGTACTTAAAGTTTTTGTCTTGGAAAACTGTTTTTCTGGTCCCAATCACATCTGCCAAATGAGTACAAGAACTCCTGGCTCTCTTCTAAGCCACCACATCTGATATTTCACCAGGGCAGGGTGTGTCTCTGTACTCATCCTTCCTTTGTACCTATGGTGGCTTCAGAAATGGCTATAAATCAGGCATCAACCTTCATGATTTTTTTCCAGCAAGGAATGCATGCCGCACCTTATGGATGTTCATAGACGGCTTAGATTTCTGTCTCCACAGAACAATCAACCCAACTATTGTTTCCTTTTCCAAAGTCAAGCTGGGTAGCCAAATGGCTCACTGATTGCATTTCTTTTAACTATGAGGAGAAGAAGAAGAATGGATTGACTCACTAAACCTCTTAAGGATCATTCCACTAGATCTGTGGTCACAGCCTCTGTTTTCTAGTCCAGAACGTCCATAGATGACATTTTTGGAGCTGCCCACCTGGTCTAACATTCATACTGTGATTACCCACTACAATTTGGACATTATGTCTAGAAATAGGGTGGCGTTTGGCTCCACTTTACTCCAGAATATCCTTCCTTGAGGACCACTCTGGGGTTTCTCTAGCTCAAGAGACTATCCCATTCACTGAGGAATGGATGAAAAAAAACATCAGATATGAAAGTTAAGTACTCACTATAATGATGCATCTTTATTGTCTGTTTTCATCCTTCCTTAACCTCACATCTCCAACCCTCTTCCTGTTTGGAAATATTTATTCCCTGGTCTCCTAGTTCGACTTGAGTTGTGTCATATTATATGTATAATACACACATTTTTAAAATATAAATATATGTTTAAATAGTAGATATATTTTTATATATTTTTAACAGTTTTTATCAGTTGTCTGTTGATTCATTTATTTTTGTGATTTTAACATCAGGCTTATGGCTGGATTCACATAAATTAACATCTATACATAATTAGATAGTATACCTGATTGAATAATTAATTGAATGAATTTTTTTAATGCAGCTGTCTATTAGGTCTTGAACAGTCTGATGAAGTATTCTTTTGAAATGTGAAAGCTCTTACTGTATTGAAACGTTTCTTTACATTTTGATTTAGTTTTAATTTTTGTTATTTAATAAAAGGTCAGCTTCTTATTGTTGTGTTGTGCCTTAGGGAGTTTCTACGCCAGGATATATATATATATATATATATATATATATATATATATATATATATATATATATATATCGTGCCTCCTTTGTCTTCCCTTTATCGATCTCGGTATTCTTACCTTACCATCATTTGTAATTCCCCCCCCTTTCTTGGGGATACCATTGTTGGTACCTTCTTTTCTTCCCCTTTCTTGTTCATCTTTGTTTTTTTGCTGTTAGTGGCACCAGAGCTCAAAACCCATTCTTCAGCGCTGACTGCGGAACAGAAATTGGATATGACTTCAGAATTGGCTACTTCTCCCTCGGCACTGACTACTACTTCGGTGCCAACCATGGAACCGAAATCAGACTTGACTCAAATGGTACGATACTACTCGACCTTGTTACCTATGATACCAACCTGTACTGCACTGACTGAGATTCTCCCTTCGGCACAGACAGTAGTTTTTCCAACACTGGCCACTCCCCCCCCCCCCACTGCATTTTCACCTTGTCCATTGACCACAGTGTCAAAGGGAGACCCCATACCTCGGACCAGATACTCCCCATCAACGAACCCCTTTTCAGGACAACAGTACAGTCCTTTTCAGGAATGCCCAGACTCCCAGTCAGGGATATCCATAAAGTCCTCCAGGTGCCTATCGGAGTTAGGCGTGGTTAGACTTGTGGATCAACTGTTGGTGGCTAGGGGTTTATCTTCACTACCTAAACCCTCTATCCCACCTGGAAGAGAGGAGTTCTCTCCACACACTCCATCATACACTCCTCATTTGGCCTTTACGGTTACGAATCTCCTGGTTCCGATGTCTTTCCCGGTTACAGCTGCCTTGGTTCCACCAGCACCTTTGTCTGTGGCACTGGAGCTCACCCTTTGGACTTCGGAGCCGAGCCATCCTCAGATTGTGACTGGGCTACCAGCACTGAGGGCCCTAGCCTGACACTGATTTTTTTCTATAGCCCCGATGACTACGACGGTTTCCCTGAGATTCCTCTCCTGGCTGCAGGCTTGCCGGCGCGGGATGTGACCCTGGTTCCAAGTTTGTCATTCTCTGTTCTGGGCTCCCATCCCTCTTCAGGTGGACCTGCTTTCCAGGTGATGGAAAGGGCACTGGCCTCTTCAGGCTCACAGTTGGCCCCCTCCAACATCGGTACAACATGTCTATATGCCCCCTAGACCTCAGCTGACAGTGTGCCACTCCAGGACACCAGGTACAAGCGCCACAAGTAACCCTCACACAGGGCAATCCCCCTTCCGAATCCTCTTAGGAAGACCCCATCGAAGAGATTCCACAGAAAAGAGTATGCAAGAGGAAGACACAGACTCTCCTGAAGAGTCTATCATAGAAGACACAGACTATGATGAAGGGGAGGGGTCCCCACGATCTCCTCCTGAAAATGTCTCCTTTGGAGACATCCTGGAAGTATTGAAACAGCGAGGAGATTGGAAGTCCACTAACCCATCCTCGGAGGAGTCCGTGTTCTTGCAGGCTTTCTGTGCCCAGCCCTGTACTTCCTGGGTGACCCCGCTTGCTGATGACCTTCTCCAGCTTGTCATGCAGCATGCGTGAAGGAAGCCTGACTCCATTGAGCCTATCCCCCGGAGACTGGACAAATATCCCCTCCTGAGAGTAATCCACATTGGTCAAAGGGTTTACCTGTAGATGCTATGGTGGTGGCGGCAGCAACAAGGAGAGAGCTCACTGAGGAGAGCCACACTGTTCATCCCACCAACAAGGAGTCCCAGGCATTGGACAGACTGGGAAAGTGGACACTCGCTTCTTTGACCTTTGCCATTCAGTTGTTGAATTATTTGGCAAAGTTTACTAGGCTCCAGAGGGACTTAACCACTGAACTTTCTGGAACACTATCAGGAGCAGTCTCTGATGAGGTCTGTGATAAAGTGGCCTTGCAGCTTGCAGCCCTAGAATCTATTTCCAACTCATCCATGAGGTTGAGCACACATGCAACCGAAGGGGCAGCTAGACCGGTGGGTGCAGACGTTATTATGAGATGACATGCCTGGATGCGCCTCTTTCAAGTCCTCCTTCCTCTCTTTTCGAACCAAAAATGAAAGAGACGCTGCCCAGGTGTGAGTAAGACACTGAGACCCTGTGTGCCGTAGTAACCATCTTTCCAATCCTCAAATATACTTTTCTAGGAATCAGAGGAGTGGAAAATTCTGGCACAAGAAGTCCCAGGGTCCATTCCATGATGCACGTGGCTAGTCGACCCCCCAGTGGCAGAGGGGGATAACTCTTCAGGAAAATACCCCTTTTCGAAGCAGAGGAGGTCCATGCTATCAGGGAGCCAGAGATCCTTTCTCAGGCCAGCCCTACCCATGCTCCTGAGAAGTGGCCCAATTGCTTTCCTCTGGAAACAGTCGGGGGTTGTTTCTCTCTGCACCCACATGCCTGGCAACAGATCACCACAGACTCTTAGGTGCAGCAGATCATTACCAGAGGTTATCACATCCCCTTCAGTCTCTGCCCGACAACCCTAAGACATATTCCCGACGTTCCACCCAGTCAAAGGGAATTCACAGCTCAAGAGATCCTAAAGTTTCTAAAGAAGAGAGTCATCCAAGCAATCCCACCAGACCAGATAGGATCCGGATTCTACTTAAGACTCTTTTTGGTGCCAAAGAAAATGGGGGACCGGAGACCCATTTTGGATTTCAGTATTCCCAACAAATTTGTCAAGCAGACAATATTCCGGATGGTCACGGTTCAGTCTATTCTTCCATTCTTGGAAAAAGATGACTGGATGTGCTCTATAGATCTTCAAGATGCGTATTACCACATAAGTATGGACCATCGATCCAGAAGATTCCTCCACTTTCGGCTGGGAGCCAATCATTACCAGTTTTGAGCACTGCCCTTTGGCCTCTCTACAGCCCCCAGAGTGTTTACGGAATGCATGGCAGTGGTAGCAGCTCATCTAAGACTGCAAGGATTCCGGGTGTTTCCACTTCTGGACAATTGGCTCCTCACCACCCCCACAGAGCGTCTTCTGTTAGCAGCACAACAATACACCCTACTTCAATCAAAGAACCTTGCAATTTCCATAAACAAAAGAAATGTCTCAGCTAACCCCTGCTCAGTCCCTGGAATTCATAGGGGCAATGCTAAATACATTATCCTGCAGAGTATCAGTACCCCTTCAGAGGTTAAAAAGAATATTTCTTCAGGTCCAAGCTATACTCCCCGAGACAAGGTGCCCGCACGGGCAGTCCTTCAACTCTTGGGGTCCCTATCATCAATGATTACAATTGTCCCACTGGCAAGACTGCTCATGAGGATACTTAAGTGACTTCTCTTAATTCAGTGGTCAATGCTAACTCACCCATTATCTTTCCAGATTTGCATAACAAATCAATGCAGGATGGACTTACTTTGGTGGAGACAGCCAGACATGACCCTATGGAGTCATCCTTTCTTGCCCCCACAGCCCAAGGCCACAGTGACCACGGATGCCTCCCTGACCGGGTGCAATTGAACAAGATTTTCTAGTTGGTTCCAGTCAGAGAATCAGGATCCTCTTCATGCCCAGTTGCCTCTGGTTTTTGATTATTTGTGCGAGTTGCCATCCAGTGGCCTTTCACATCTGTAAGGGTTGGCCATTTCTTCTCATCTGTTTTTGGATCCCCTTCCTTTCTAATAACGTTAAGCAGTTTGTGAAATAGGTGTTACATACTTGTCTGCATCGAAAGAAGTTGGCTCCTCCTTGGGTTCTGAACTTTATGCTTGAAAGTTTACAATGTTTCTATTTGAAACAGTTTATGATGCTAAGTTTGAGGTTCTTAACTTAGAAGGCTGTTTACCGATTGCTGTGATATCTGCTAGGAGAGAATCTTGGTTACAAGCTTTTATGAGTGAACCTTGATTTTCTGCAAGGATAGGGCTTGTTTTAAAACAAATCCCAACTTTTCATCCAGAGTGATCTCAGAGTTTACTTTAAGCAGGGATATTAATTTTCCAGATGTTATGATGTCCTTCTCATTTTTCCTCATTGATGGGTTACAGATCTGATCCTCGGATCGGACTCTGATGCATCTTCCGAACTTCAGATCCCAATCTTGAGCTCCTCCTTCTTCCCACAGTGCAACACACCACCTCCAACTCCCCAGATCTTGTTTGCCACCAAAAGAGTAGGACGGACGACTACCTGTTATTGAGCTGTAAGGAACCTTTTTGCTTAATAGATTTTCTTTCTCAGTATTGTTTCCTACCTCCCTCAGTAGCCTTTTCAGCGATAATATTGCTTATTTGTTTATTGACTTTCTGGTGATTAGGCTTCTATTCATAGTACTCCCCTGTCACCTAGTACATAGTTAGCACCTTTATTTTAATTTTGTTCTGTGGTGGTCACAGGACTTGTTTCTTGCTTGTGCATCCTTGACTGACGTTATTTTTTTCTGTACGGAAACTCTGTCTGGACATGGTTTTGTGTCGTTCTGCTCTCAATGTAAGAATGACAGGTGCTGTTGTGTTTCTTGGACTCCTGCCTGTCTTCTGTTTGGTCTGTCATGATGTGCCCGGATTCTGCATCTGTTTTGAAGTGAGAGGTTCACTGGTTTTGTCTCCTTTGGGTCTGTTTTTTCACTCCTTTTTTCTCTCCGGTTGTTGGTCTTTAGCCTGCTGCCTTGCAGCTTGGTTTTTGCTTCACCCTAGTGGGTGCTGAGTTTTGGAAGTTGTTTGACAGTGGACTCCTTTTGGGTAGTGACGGATTGTGTGGCTCCCAACTTGAGTCGACCTTTGAGAGCTGCATTCTGGTATTAAGAGTAATCCCATCCTTTACTCGCCGTGACAGATTGAGGAGTGTGTCTTGGATTGTGCCTTTTCAGTTTTCCAGAAGTCTTGCTCTTTCTTAGTCGGTACCCTTTTGTTTTACCAGATTGTGACTGGTTTGTGATGTTCAGACTTGCATGCCTATCAAAGAATAGTGGTAGCGCAGCCATTTCTAACGTTGTAAGAGCACTAATTCTAAATACACTAAAGGTTGTTTTACTCACTGCCATGCATGGAGTTTAAAGACACCTCTCCTCATGCACTTTTCATCCTTTTGACTTGCTTTCCTTTGGGGCTCAAACCCCTGTTAGAATTAATATGCATCAATGAAACAAGATAACAGAACAATGGATCCGAAGTTCCAGGGACCCTGTCAGATTCTAAGGTTCGGACACTGTGCTGATTGTCTCACAATTATCACCAGGTCCTAGGTCTCAGGTCCTATAGTCTTTACAGTCAGAAACCTTTGCACACCCCCCTGTATGTGTTTCTTGCCTGTAGGATACACCTTCGACACAGAGCGGCTCAGATGTTCTTCGTGTTTCACTGTTGCAGTCATTACATTTGGGTTATCTGCTTGCAGGTAGCCCTCAATCGGCCTGATTATCAGAGTCTTGGGTCCTGCGTTGGTTGCTGTCTCATCTTCCATGACGTCAGGTAGTCAGAAGTATAAAGCATGCAGCCGACACCTACAACAGTCTTTCTTGATATGCGGTGCCCAAAGCAGAAGCAGTTCGCAAGTGCCGTTCGGCCGACTCCTGAAATTTTCATTTTCGAGTTTCAGAACTGAAGTCTTCAAAAAAGCTAAGTACCCCGTTGGGGATCCTTTTTCTTGCTCTAAACTGACGTCAGCCTTCCTTCTAGCCATCAGTTCCACAAGAAGGGTGTCTGAATTACAGGCCCTCATGGCAGTGGAGCCCTTCATCATCTTTCATGTGGACAGGGTGTCCCTCAGGACCAATCTTTCCTTTATGCCCAAGATGGTATCCAGTGTGGCCCTTAATCAGTCCATTCATTTGCCAACCTTCTTCTCTAATCCACAGAACAAAGGAGAACGAATACTGCACTCCTTGGATGTGCACAGACAACTCTGATTTTATTTGGACAGGACTAAGCCTCTCAGGAAATCTGAACAGTTACTAGTTGGCTTTGCTGCAGGGGCAGAGGGGAAGGCCATTTCAAAGCAAACCATTTCTAAGTGGGATAGGCCATTGTATTCATTTATGCTATAAGCACCATGGAAAACTTACCCCACGGGGGATAAGATCCCATTCCACCAGGGCTGCATCTACTTCTACAGCCTTTCTCAGAGGTGTTCCTACCAGGGACATCTTAGAAGCTGCTACCTGGAGTTCTGTACATACCTTCACCAAGCAGTACCACTTGCCAATTTTTTCTAAATCCAGAGCTGGTTTTACCACTGCAGTCTTGCAGGGCCTAATAGCTGGTCCTAATGCTATCTAATTTCCTCCACCCTTCCTTAGCTTTGGGAATCTACCCAAATGTAATGACTGCAATGGTGAAACATGAAGAACATAGTGCAGTTGTGTACACTTACCATAAATGTAGATGTTTGAGTGTATTCACTGTTGCAGTCCTGGTTACCCTCCCTCCAGCCCCCTGACTTCTATTGACAATACCTCTCTTCTTGTTTACTGTATTTAAGCTTTCTGGTGTATTTGCTTTTTTGTTGGAGGTGTAACCTTGTATATAATTGCTTCCCATTATGGGGGCACCTGACATCTGGGGCAAGAAAAACTTATGTAATGGCATCGGCTGCATCTTTTATACCCCTGACTACTTGATGTCATGGAAGATGAGACAACAACCGACGCAGGACTCAAGACTTTGATAATCAGGCCGACTGAGGGCTACCTGCAAGCAGATAACCCAAATGTGATGACTGCAACAGTGAATACACTCGAACATCTACATTTATGGTAAGTGTACACAACTGTACTTTCTCGGGTGCCCTTGTTTTGTGGATAATACTTAGACACTCCAGCCTGTGAAGGTTAGAAGGTCTGGTTACTAGTTTCCTTTGGGGCTCACCCCCCACTCAGCTAAGATTACAGAGCTACAGAATAAAGGCTCTCAGATCCAACTCATGGATCCTAAGCTCCTGAGGCATCCTCCGGATCCATGGCCCTCTCTGGATCTGACAGCTGTGCTCCTTGTGGTGCTTTTTCACCGTTCTGTAATTAATTGGATCCTGAGCCTTCAGATCCAATGGACTGAAATTTTCTTGGCTGATGAACACAGCATATTGGGATCCAGCCAGATCCGTGATTAATTATTTGGATCCTGAGCCTTCAGATCCAACAAACTGAAATTTTCTTGGCTGATGAACATAGCATATTGGGATCCAGCCGGATCAGATCCAAACGTTTTCATTACTGCTTCTTTTCTTTGGTTATTCATCAGATCCTAAGCCTGTGATCTGATCTTCTTTTCTTCTTGGCCTGATTACAAAGCAACACACTTCCTGTTTTTCTAGCTGCCTTCTAGGCTCAAACATCAGAGTTTAAAATCTGATCATCCCCATCTTATAAATTTTGTCCAGATTTATGAGGTTGAGTGGCTGACTCCCACTTTATCTTCTCGGGAAGCTTGGTGGCTTGATTGGAGGTTATGGTACTGCAAGCTCTGTGTGGCAAGGTTTGGGAGCTGTCCTCCAAACACTACCTAAGTGTAGTCACTCTGTTTTTTTTCCTTCATCAGGGGAGTGGAGGAGGAAAACTTTGAAGTTCAGTAGTTCTCACTTGAATGCTACAAACCAAATACCATCTTTGATTTGTCTCCGCATCTTATCATTTAAAAATCAAGGGTAGATCCAGCTGTCACTTTCATTCCCTGCGAGTAAGATTAATTCTTCAAGCTTGTGTCTCATCTCCATTTTTAGCCCACTGTCTGCTCCTGTCAAACCAATTTACTAACATGTTTTTTGCTGGTGGTTCTAGTTAATCAGCCCATTTCTAGGCAGGCAGTTCTTCCACCTCACGCTTCCCATCCGGTGTAGTGGGGAGGGTTCAAGTAATACTTTTTCCATACCACGTAGTCTTCTCTGGAGACTAGGTTGCATGGAAATGTCCTAGAGATGACAGCTGTTCCCTTTTCCTTTTTGCCTTCCAAATTTTTCAGGATGCCCTCCCTCTGATGTCTACTGCAGTGCATACCTACAACATGTCAGTAGCGTGGTATATCAACGAAGTGGGGAGTATACAATCCTACCCCTTGAACAGAGGGGCCATGAAGGTGTGACAAAGGGTGATCTTTGTAAACTGCTTCTAACTACAGCGCACATACTGTGGATGTCAAATGCTGTGGCAGACATCATCACGAGGTCTAGCTTGATTCCTCATGTATGTTCCCTCAATCAGCTGTCAACCTGATTTTTAGCCATTAGGGCCAACCTTATCACAACCTTCTTGCTTTCCCCATAACCAGAAATACAGTGGATACCCCCTTTTTCTCTTCTTCTTTTTGGGATACTCCCAAGGGATGCTTGGTGTTGCTCTTGCCCCCCCACCCAGGTCTCCTTTATGCTTCTACCTGTCTACCACTGATTTCGGAGTGTCTACAAAGCCAGCAGTTGTAAAGCTTTTGTTATCCTTTTTTGTACTTTTTGGACACATCTGGCATGTTCCCTCTCTCCTCCAATCTTATCTGTGATATCCTCCATGGATTCTAGAGCCCAGTTGAGACTCCTTATGTCACCCTTATGGGATCTAGCATCCTGACCTCTTGCCGTGAGACTGACGTATGTTTTTTTTCAGTTTCCAGTGTTTTTAAAACAATGCAGGCTCACGTCTCTCATTTGTGATATTAGCCAGCAGATTCAGAACCTCTACCTTTCGTTGCTTACAATGTTATACTTGCATGCTTTTGGAATTGTCTTCCCGAGCTTCCAATGAAAACAAGTTCCGTTCACCCAGTCGGCCTATCTGGGTAGACAAACGTCAAATTAAATAAATAAATTAATTAATTAAATTAAATAAATAATAATAAAATAATTACATATTTGGGTTTCTTTCTCGAACATTCTCTCTTGGCTGCTGTACCACCCCCCCCCCTTTTTTTTTCTGGCTAGTCCTTTTTGAGGAGAAGACGAGTTTCTCTCTAGTATTAGTAAACTGGACCAATTCTACCTTTATGCCTGAGTAGTCACAAAATCAATACTTCTGTCAGTCTCCTTTCCAAGTCATTGCAGTTATGGTGAAGACTTCAAAAAAAAAAAAAGATAGTTCAGAGAATCAGGTCAACTATTTCTGTCCTTTCACTCTCACATTTTGATCAGGTGGGGTCCAGTCACACTACCAGCAGGGGTTACAGCTGGTATTTCTGTTATTTATTCATTAAAAAGCTTGTAATTGCCTTCTCTCCCCAAAGCCACTTACCAGATTAATGGCCTTTTTGTCTGCCTTATCCACAAGAACTTTCTTTCATACTGGATTATAATTATCAATGTACTCGTTAGGCAGTCTTTATCATCCTTTCTAATGGGCCCAATAGTACAGAAATTCTGACCAACTGTTTATACCCCTTTCCTTCTACCACTTGGGTTAAGCAGTTCCATATATAATCCCAATCAATCAGACTAGTGGCTGTATTTCGCTGATTCTTTATGAAGTGTTTTAGAATTGCCTTATCACTCTATATAGTCATTCTATAAATTCTATAACTACCTTATCTACCCTCCTACCTCATTTTTTTTATATCTCTCGCACAGTAACTTGTTTGTACACTCATACCCCTGTGATGTGTTACAAACTGGATATTGTCTCCAGAAACATACCTTCTTCTAGTTTAACTGTGCTCTGGCATATCCTTGAGGGCCTCCAAAAAAATCATGTAGCTGGGGACTCTACCCAACAGTGAGGAAGAATGAAAAGGACAACATCATGTTAGGAGTTATGTACTTACAATAATTTAGTATACATGTTGTCCATTATCATTCTTCCTCACCTTCCCTCCCAGCCATCTCTCGGCCTTGTAATTCTAGATGGATATTAGATATTCGGGGACCTTGTGTTCCAGTTTCTAGTCATAATTCTTTCCTTTTTGTCTTGTCTGTATAAATCAGCAGACATAGGCAGCAAACTCGATCTGAGCAGTTGGAAGTGGTGTGTTGCATTGTTGGAAGAGGGAGGAGCTTAAGATTGGGATCTGAAGTCTGGAAGATGTGGCCGAGGATCAGATCTGTAACCCATCATTGAGGAAGAATAAGAATGGGATGGTAAGTACATAACTCCTATTTTTTTTCGATGAACCTAAGAAAAAGGGAGAACGGATCCTGCAAAGTCTAAATGTCCGACAGCTCACATACTGCCTGTACAAAACTCGAACCTTCATGAAAGTTGATCAGCTGCTTGTGTCCTGTGAAGGAAAGGGCAACCAGTTTGAAAACAAGCCATTTCCAGTTAGCTGTCTCATGGTATTGCCTTTTGTTATACTCAAAATAATAAGCCACTTCAAGGCAGGGTTGACCCATTCCACTAGGACTTTGGCTTTATCGGTGGCTTTCTGGAAATGGGTGGACTTTTAGAGGTGTTCCATAGGTAGCAACTTGGGCCTCTGTACATGCTTTTACAAAGCACTACAAACTGAATTCCTTTTTCAGGTCCAGAACAGGTTTTGCAAGGGCTATTGTCCATGCGTTCTTGGAGTCTTAGTATATTGGCCTCCTCCATTTTTGTCATTTTCTTTCCTAGGTTATGGTGATCTATCCGTATAGCTTAGGCAGTTGCAACAGTGGTCTGTTTGAACATAGCATAGATGTCCTTTTATATCACTTCTGCAGTATTCTTTGCTATAGCGATCTCCCACCTAGGACAGCCCGATGTTCGGCCAGTGTACCAAAGCCTTGTGATGTTGTATGCGCCATACATCATACATATGTTCCCTGCGCAGAATGTAGGGCATAAAAGTAATGTACAGACACAGTTACCCAGAACTTCTTTGCAACCAGTCCGAATGCCATTATTGCTCATCAGTTTGAACTTGTTGCTGTGTTGAATACCCAGCTGTCCAATAAGTGCCCTGTTGGGGCTGTATTTTTCATTTCATTGGTCTTGTATTTTATTTTGCTTACCTAGAGTTCATGTCATCCAAGAAGGGAAAATGCCAGTGAGGGAGGCAGATTCCCCATAAGGATCGTCATGAATAGTGTCTCTTGTTTGGGTGTTTCCTTAACTATGGCTCTTGTAGTATCTGTAAGACGTTTGTGCCTAAGACACACAGAAGCTGTTTGTCTTCCCACTAGGTAAGAAGAAGGTCAAGAAGTCTTGGCCAGATTCTTTAGCTGTCCAGCCTCCACCAGACATCCTTCTAGAAGTGGGTAATAGCTCTGTAGGCCATTCAGCATCTACATGGGATTCCTCTGCCATTACCCTGTCAGAGACCAGCATGGATCTGTCTTTTTCCATGTTCTCTGTGGCTTTGCAGGCATCTGCTCTGGATGTTGAGAGGAAACCACAGTTGATTATCCTGGAGGGTAGTAGTAGAGGGGTTCCACAGATTTGTCAGGGAGGAGGTTTCTGGTACTTTTATTGAGTCTCATCAAGGGTTGGAGCCCCCAGTATTTGTTATGGCCGACGTCCCTTCCAAGAAAAGACAAAGCATGTATTTGTCTGTCTTAAGAATCTTCACAGAGAATGGCAAGAATTTACTCAGGGTTTCTTTTCTGCCTTGATGGCTCTGATGCCTTCTCAAGGGGGTTTTGGCCCCTGCTCCTCCTTGGACCTATATCCTTTCTAAAAGACCCAGGGAACCAGATTGCTCATATGAGGATTCAGAGCCTGATTAGGGGTCTTTGTCCTGATCTGAAGTAGTTGTCTTCATTTGGTCTTCAACTTGTGGGTTCCCACATCTGTCTCGCATCCGACTCTGCTGCATAATCCAGCATGTGATCCAAGCTCAAAGCTCCTCCCCTTATCCATAATGTTCCTGTCTCCTTCCTCCCTTCAGATCACATTTGCCGTACTACATGTCTGCATCGTGATCCATGCTCTCTGCTGTAAAAGTTGTGGTAAGTGCTTATTTTGGTGAAAAATCTTCTATTTTCTTCTCTCTTCTGCTATTTCTTTGCTTTCTATCTCCCCTTTGCGCTTTTCCATCAGTTTGTAAAAAAAGAGTCTCTTTCTTTCCTCTTGTGTGCATGGAATGTGTGACTGAGAGTGTGCTGGACCTTAGGTTGGGACAGTGTCCGAAGCTCCCAAACCCTACTTCAGAAAATGTACAGAGTGTGGCCATAAGCTCTCCCCAGCCGATGGCCACACTCTGTGTGTAGTTTGTCTTGGGGCAGCCCATCTTCAAACCTCCTGTTCCTTCTGTGCTGGGTTTAATCCCCGGGCACTCATGGACAGGAGGAACAAACTTATTCTTAAAGGCCTTCTTCCCTCATTGTCCTCCGGGACTCGAGACTCTGCTGCTCCGGCTTCTGCCCCTGCCTCCTTCCTGGCATCTGGGACTCAAACTCCCACTAAGAGGACCAAGGATGGAGACAAATCTTCCAAGAGGGATAGGCTAAAGAAACAATCCCCAGATCACACGGCTTCGTCCAGCCCACCACCTAAAGTTAGGTCAGCTCCCAGGCTGGGGTCTTTCTGGCTCCATTCCCCTCAGTTCTCTCCAGAGCCGGAGGAGCTCTGGACCCAGTCACCAACTCAGGCTTCTCCTCACCGCCCCTCCAGGTCAGTCGCCTCTTTCTCCCATTCCACCCATAGCCTTAGCGAAGTGGAGATGGATAGGATGATGCGAAAGTTCATCCTCACCCAGATACCGATGGGAGTCTTGCCTGCCCCCTCTCCCTACGAAGAGGGGAGTATGCAGCCCTTTTTCACCCCTGTTACTCCTTTTGAGATCTGACCTCTGGTTTCGGAGCCCATGGATCTGAGGACGTATGGCGTGGAGGGGCCGGTGCTGACGGTCTCTTGTACCTCGATGCCAGCCATGACCTTGAGCAGGTCAAATCCAACTAACTCGGGTCTGACAGGCTGTCGGACCCATAACCTTGGCATCAGATCCGAGGGGTTGGTGTCTGCTCCGAGTGTGTCGGAGCAGAAACTTCCCCTTGGTATCTTGATGCCTGGAGGTTCAGCTTTGACTCCACGTCGGGTCAGAGGGTGACTGCTCCTCCTATTGTCCTTTCTCAGGATGTCCGTTCCCCTTCGGCTTTCGACATGGTGGAGAAGGTTCTCTCGATTTCTTTGAGACCCTTAACTATCTCGTCTTCAGATTCCATCCCAGCTCCCTCTGTTTATAGATTCGGCCGTTCGTCATCTCAGGGGATAGCCTGCCACCTCTTTGCCTCAGGATGCTCCGGCTTGGGAACAGCAAGTCATTGGCGAGTCCTCCCCAGAGATCCCCACTGAGGAGGTCCCTCGCAAAGGTACTTGCAAAAGGAGGCACTTAGACTCCACACCAGAGTCTCTCACAGAAGACAAAGATTTGGAGAAAGGGGAAAAGTTTCCCCCGGTCACCCTCCGAGGATGTCTCCTTCAGAGTCATCATGGAACTCTGCCAGAGAGAGGGGGGGTGGTCTGCCCAAAAACCTACTTTGGACAAATCTGTGTTCCTCCAGGCATTTGTTGCAGGACCCTTTACTTCCTGGGTGTCCTCTCCCACAGATTGGATCTCATTACATCTCGGGGGTGGAAGGAACCAGACATGGTGGAGCCCATTCCCAAATGCCCGAACAAGATTTTGAGCCCCCCTTCAGACAGATCTTACTGGCAGTAAGGGATCCCTGGTTGATGCCATGGTGGTGGCGGCTGCCACTAGGAAGGAGCTCGTTCAGGAGAGCTCTATGGTCTACCCACCTGACAAAGAGTCAAGGACTATGGTCCACTTCAGGAAGTAGGTATACACTTCAGCAACCTTCTCTGTACAGGCACTAAATTACATGACACGTGATTCGGCTGCACTGAGACCTGGTGAATGAGATCACTGAGCTGACCCCAGGTCCATGTCGGCAGAAGACAAAAAGGTGTTTTCCGCTTGTATGGCCACCCTAAATTCAGTTGCAAATATATGTCTATGCCTCTCCTCACCCACGTGACCAAGGGAGCCGCTAGAGCCGCCGGTACAGGCGTTGCCATCAGGCAACACGCCTGGCTCAGTCTGTCAGTTTTCAGAAACCTTTAAGGTGTCATTTACCAATGCCCCATACAAATTAGTTCAGAGTGAGGAGGACAGGAAGACTCTGTCTGCCATCAGGATCCGCTTTTTGGCCCCCTCAGTGATCCTTCTCTAGGAAGCAGAAAGGGACCAAAAAGATCTGGTTCCAGAAATCTCAGAATTTGCCCAGGGACACTGAGGACTCGCCTTCACCCGGGGCAGAGGCAGATCTGATAGACGCCTCCCTAGAGGCAGAGGGGGTCTCAGAAATTACTGGTATAGAGAGCTTTCTCAGACAGATCTGCCCAGCAACCCTGAAGTTGCCCGGCTGCTCGTCTCTGGAGGCAGTCGGGGGTTGTCTCTCGCTACACCTAAAGGAGTGGGAGTCCATCACAAAAGATCATTGGGTGTGGCAAATTATATCCAGAGGCTATTCATTTCCCTTTCTAGAGCCACCTCCGCCTCCCAAACACCTCCCCGGACATGCCACACACACACTCACACACACACACACACACACACACACACACACACACACACACGCGGAGGATGCAGCACTGGAAATCGCAAAGCTGCTAGGAAAACAGGTCATCCAACCCATCCCCTCAAACCACTCCGGAACAGGCATTTATTACAGGTTCTTTTTAGTGCCAAAGAAAACGGGGGACCTAAGAACTATTTTAGATCTCTCCACCTTGAACCTGTCAGTGGCCAAGATGAAGTCCCAGATGGTCACCCTTCAATCTATCCTGCCCATCCTGCAGGAGAACGATTAGATGTGCTCGATCAACCTCCAGGATGCATACTATCACATCAAAATGGACAGGCGGTCTCAGAGATTTCTCTGCTTCCGGCTAGGAGCCAATCATTACCAGTTCAGAGCGCTCCCCTTTAGTCTCACCAACAGCCCCCAGGGTGTTTACCAAAGTGATGTCAGTAGTAGCAGCTCATCTGAGACTCCAGGGCATACAGGTATTCCCCTACCTGGACAATTGGCTCCTCGCTGCCCCTTCCAGGCATCAACTTTGTCAAGCGAGGGATTCCTTTCTTCTCCTAGCCCAGAAGTTAGGCATTACCATTAGTCTCAACAAATCATCTCTGGCCCTAGTCCAAATGTTAGGCTTCATTGGGGCTTGTTTAGACACAATTCAAACCAAAGTTTTTCTTACTCCAGACACGATACTCGCTCTGAAGCTACATGTTCTTTGCATTCTTCAGACTCATTTCCCAACAGCGGAGATAGTATTAGGGGTGCTGGGGCCATGGAGGCCACAATCAATCTCTTACCCTTAGCGTGCTTTCACATGCGGATTCTTCAGCGGATCCTTGCAGTACAATGATCCTGGTTAGATCTTCCATTGACTCACTCTGTCCGAATCTCTCAAGTGTGCAGGGACTCCTTTTTGTGGTGGATTCATTCCTCTGACCTTGTTCAGGGTTTTCCTTTTCTTCCACCATTCCCCATGGCCACTGTGACTACGGACACCTCCCAGCTAGGGTGGGGGGGGGCACTTCTCGGGAAGGACTGTTCAAGATACGTGGTCCCCCTATGAGACCAGATTGCATGTCAACATCCTGGAGATGAGGGCGGTGCTTCTAGCGTTGCAGGCTCTCCATGCCCATCTTCCCTCAGGAACGATTGCTATCCAGATGGACAATATGTCGATGGTCTGGTACATCAACAAGCAGGGGGAACCAGATCTTATCCCCTATGTCACAAGGCCATGAGAGTATGGGAGTGGATGATCTCTGCCGGCTGTTTTCTGGTGGCAACGCACATCCCGGGGCGGTCCAACATTCTAGCAGACAGGCTCAGCAGCTCTATTCTGATGCCTTACAAGTGGTCTCTGAATCCTTCAGTAGCAGAATGGATTTTTCACAAATGGGGTCAGTCTTGCGGCGATCTCTTCGCTTCTCCTTCCAACGTGAAATGCAGTGAGTTCTTCGCTCTGAACCTCCTCCAGGAGAAGCCCCTTAGATGCTCTGATTCATGCTTCACCCCCGGGTTTTCTCTATGCTTATCCTCCTCTTCCCTTAATTCCAAAATTCCTTCAGAAAGCTTACAGGCTGGGGAGCCTAGTAATCCTCAATGTTAAGTTGTCTGTCGCCTTCATTCTTGCTGGTTGGGTTCAGAGCCGATCCTCGGCTCCGACTCGGCCATTTGCTAAAGCTCGAGAGCTATTTACTGGCTCGAGACCTCCCCTTATCCCACAATGCTTGGCGCTAGATACCCAGATCTCATTTGCCGCTTCAGCTACAAGGTTGCGCTTTTACTGGCTCAGGTCGTAGTAATCCTTTTTTTTTGTATTACTAGCAAATATTTACCTTGTATTTTTCTTAGATATAGATTGTCTTTCCCTTGTAGTGTAGTTAGACTGTGTATCCCCTAGTTTGTCCCACTAAGGAAACTCGTTTTCTGTTAGAGAGTTTCTACCCCCCCCCCCTTGTTTCTCTTTATTAGTGGCTAACCACACCCTTGTTGTACCTATAGGAGTAGTGTTTAGCCTTGTAGTATTTGTATATTTTTATTAAGGATAGTTGTTATTAAGTGTGTGTGATAGTTTTTGTGGTTATTATTGTTAGCTTAACTAGTGCGGGTGTGTGAGTGTTTCTGTGTGCCTTGTTTAAGCACTAGTTTAATTTTTCTCTCTTTAGTATCCCCGGGACAGTATGTCCAAGGATACTAAAGTTTCAGGCTTCAAGAAGTGTGACTCGTGCTGTCAGAAGATGTGTCTGACAGACGGTCACACTTCTTGTGTTTATTGCTTGGGTTCCCTACACCTGCAGGACGCCTGCTCAGTCTGCCATGCCTTCAGCCCGAGAGTCCTGCAGAAGCATAGGAACAAGCTTATTTTGAGAGGCTTACTTAAGCCAGAGGGATCCCCGGCGAAGCCTCAGTTGGGGAAATCCTCAAAGCCCGCCAAGCCATTGGCTCCCAGTTTGGAGCCATTGCTGGGCGGAGCATCTGCCTCCTCTTCGGCTCTGGCTGGAGCCGACATCCCTAGACCTCAATCGGCTCCGACTTTAGTGTCGGAACCGTCGTCGGGCCGAAAACGTTCTAGGTCCCCTTCCCTAGAATCGGTTCTTTCGGCTCTGAGGTCACCGTTGCTGCAGTCAGAACGAAGCCATAGGTCCCACTCCTCTCAGTCTTCCAGGTTATCCGATCATGACTTGGAGAGGGTGGTCAGTAGACTCCTTAAATCGCAGGCCCTGGCCAAAATGTTAACCAGCCCTTCTCAACAGACTGTGGCTGTCCCGGTGTCTTCAGCAGTTCCTCCTCTGACTCCCTTTTTGTGTTCGGAGCTGGAGCTGGTTGGGGCTCTAATCTTGGAAATGTCGGAGCCGATACCACAACTTTCGGCTCCTTCGTCGGCTCCGATCTCTTCATTGGGATCTCTGCACCAGGACACCCTCGTCGGCTCCGAGGGGGCGAGTGGCATCGGACCACTGTCCGACCCCGTTCTCCCTCTTGGGGCTTCGGCGCAGGTGAGCTCGGCCCTGACATCGGCCTCGGAGCCGTCTCTCTCGGGTGCCGGGAGGGGTTCACGTCTCTCCGGAGCAGGGACCCTCTGCTCTGCCTGATAGGGGCGCCTTAGAGGTCATGAGGAGTGTGCTGACTCCTGAGTCGGCTCCTCGATCTGCCCCTTCGGCTCCTCCCCACATGGTGCCTGCATCGGTCTCTGTCCACCCTCCTGACCCCAAGTGTGGAGAACCGACGCTCCAGGTCACCCCAATGGGCGTATCTTCCTCTTCCGAGGCCTCCCCTGATCATTCTGAGGTGCCCCCTCGGAAGAGAAAATGTAAGAGGAAACATGTCGACTCCCCTGAGTCAGTCTTGTCTGATACCGACTTGGAGGATTCGGAAGGGACCCCAAGATCCCCCTCTGAGGATGTCTCTTTTTCAGACATCCTATAGATCCTTAAGCAGAGGGGGAACTGGACTGCCCTTAACACTTCCGAGGATGAGTCGGTATACCTGGACGAGTTTAGTTCTCGCCCTTCCACCTCCTGGGTGTCTCCATCCTTCGACCCGCTCATGGAAGTAGTGGCTCAAAGGGCGTGGTCAGCTGCGGACACAGTGGAACCAACTCCCCGCAGGCCAATTAAGTTCATTACAGCCCCACCCAACAAACAATTTTTGACAAAAGGTGTCCCCATTGATGCCATGGTGGTGGCAGCAGCCACTAAGAAGGAGTTGGCTGACCCTTCGGTGCCTGTCCATCCACCTAATAAAGAGTCTAGATCAATGGACAGGTACGGGAAGTGGATGTTTTCTTCAGCGACCTTTTCCATGCGGTCGCTGAATTATCTGTGCCATTTCACCCACCTTCAAAGGGATATTCTCAAAGAACTGGGTGATACCCTTCAGGATCCATCAGCTGCGGGGGCACAGGATAAGATTAACTCCCAGCTGGCGACTCTTAACTCTATCGTCAACTCCTCCATGTGGCTCATTTCTTATGCAGCCGATGGGGCGAGTAGGGCCGCAGGTACAGGCGTGGCTTTGAGAAGACATGCCTGGATGCGGTTATGTAACTTTGCTGACCCCTTTAAGGCGTCCTTCACCAATACCCCCATCGATGGTTCGGCTCTGTTTGGACCACAGGTGAAGGATACCCTTACCAGGTGTGAGCAGGAAGGCAAGACTCTCTGCTGTGGGAGTCTGTTTTTCTACTCCCGCTAGACCATACCCTAAGGGTTAGAAGAGTGGGAAAATGTGGTTTCGGAAACCCCAGGGAGTCGTGCCTGACACGCATGGCGAGTTTCCCTCCAGGGGCAGGGGAGGGAACAATAATAGACGCCGCCCGAGGGGCAGAGGGGGTCCACAAAATCAGGGTAGCAGAGAATCTTTCTCTGACAAACCCTTTCAGCACCCCTGAGGGGCTGCCCGACTGTCCACCTTCGGAGGCAGTCGGGGGAAGATTGTCACTGTACTCAGAAGCCTGGCAACTCCTCACACAATAAAGGGCCAGCAATACTTGAAAATGTACAAAGGGAACACCCAAGTCAAAAATGAACAGTTTAATAACGCAGACAATAGCATATGTTTTCGAACAACTTCTTCATCAGAATAACAAATCCACAGTAAAAGGCAATCAATTATATAACATTCTTAATTAAATACAAAATTAATACACGTAATATTCCCCACATGGACAACATATACATGTGAACTATATGTTAAAACATTCGCAATAAATTACATATTTAATATAAAGTTAAAAATCCTAATAAATAATTCAATACTTATAAAAAAAACATAAAATGATGAATTTTAATTGAAAAAAGTGAACATGAATACCCATCCCATTCACATCCAATACACTTACTGCCATCTAGTGTCATATCTTAAAAACTGCGTGCAAATTATCAACTCACAGTTTTGCAGCCCTCAACCTCAGAACTGGTTTAATGGATAGAAAATCGTTCAAACCTGGGGGTTTATTCGCATCCAAAATTAGCTGCCAATATAACTCTTTGTATTCCAATTTATCCTCCCACATGCCACCCCTTAGATCCATAGGGACTGATTCCAAAACAAAGAAAGAAAAAACTGCCTTAGAACAAATTTTTTGGTGTCTAAATAGTGCATTATTACTATTCTGTTTTCTGATTTCATATATATGTTCATATATTCTGCGCTTGAGTTTTCTTTCTGTCTTCCCTATGTATAAGGAGGTACATTGACTACATGTGGCTAGGTAAATTAACCCACTACTATTGCAGCTAAAAACACCCCTACTGGTTAATAATCTATCCCTGGCCACCAAATGTACTGAATTTTGGTTATTAATATGGGAACATTGAGAACAGAAACCACATTTATATGTCCCTGGTCGGCGAGCAGAAATACAATTTGGTAGTGATAAACCAAATTCAAATATTTGTTTAAAGTTCAAATCCCTACGATAAACAAATTTTAAAGGGGTTTGGTTTTTCAATGGTAAATCCGTAATCTGTACAAACCTTTCCCATTCCCTTGAAATCAATTCTTTGATAGGGCCTGAGTCACCAGTATAATCCAAAATATATGCTTTACCACCATTTGTGAAAGCGTTATTGTTCCCTCCCATATTAAAAGCTATTAAATCCTTTCCTAAAATAGGGGCAAATCGGTCTTTTCTCCCTAAAACTACCTGTTCCAAAGTCTCTTCTAATAACTGCTTTGGATAACCTCTCTCACTAAACATGTGGACCACATAATCACTTTCTAATAAAAATTCCTCATCTTCTGAAGTCATTCTACTTACTCTTACTAGTTGCTCCTTCACCAAATTTTTCTTTTGAAAGAAAGGGTGGGCACTTTTAAAGTGAAGATAGGAATTGGAAAATGTTTTTTTGCGATAAATTTTCGAAACAAACCTGTTATTGTCCCTTCTAATCGAAATATCCAAATAATTGAGTTGCTCAGTATTAAATTAAAAGGTAAAATCCAAAAAATCAGTTGTTCCCTTCACATATTCCAAAAATTCCGAGAATTTTTCTTTTGTATCAGTCCAAAAGATAACTATATCATCTAGAAATCTTTTGTATAGTGACCTACAGTTGGAAAAAGGACTGTTGGTTATATACATTTTCTCCCACCATGTTAATATTATATTAGCATACGTGGGGGTGCATTTATATAAAATATGTAATTTACTGCAAATGTTTTAACATATAGTTGATGAATTTCACATGGACAGGTACAGGAAGTGGATGTTTTCTTCTCATCTGTTTTTGGATCCCCTTCCTTTCTATGTTGTCCATGTGGGGAATATTACGTGTATTAATTTTGTATTTACGTGGCTTTATTCTGTTGGTGGGACAATTATTGTTTTAATTAAGAATGTTATATAATTGATTGCCTTTTACTGTGGATTTGTTATTCTGATGAAGAAGTTGTTCGAAAACGTATGCTATTGTCTGCATTATTAAACTGTTCATTTTGACTTGGGTGTTCCCTTTGTACATTTTCAAGTATTGCTGGCCCTTTATTGGAGATGTTCTTCATTCCACATTGCTGCAGTCCTAACTATTGGGTAGTCCGCTGTCCAGTCGGCCCGAATACCAAAGTATATGGCTGACGTCGGTCAGGGCGCATTAGACTGACGTCAGTACGTCAGGGTACTAATGCGCATGACCGGCGTCATATCCTCAGTCTTTTTTGCCGCATGGTCCGATGCAGAAGCAATTTTGCAAGTGCAGGTTGGCGTTCTGAAAGTTTCTGAAGTCAGAGTTTCAGACCGAATCAAAGTTGGCTAAGTACCCCGTTGGGGATTATTTTGGTTTTTTCTTGCCTCAGTATTTAACCGGATGTCAGAAAAAGTAAATAACTGTATTTCTTGTGGGAAACAGATACCTCATAGGGATTACCATACTTTGTGTATACCTTGTTTAGGGCCTGAGCACGACGTTGTTGGATGCCGCTCTTGTGCTAGATTTAACAAACGCACTATTAAGAGAAGGTTAGACTGTGCCAGGTTAGTGTTTGGGAAGCGTTGTAACTATAAAATGCCGTCGGATGCTCCGACGCCGGCTTCGGCTAAAAAACGCAAGGACAAAACAGCAAAGCCTAGAGGGGAAGAACCGACAGTCCCTGACGTCGGTTCTTTAGAGGGCTCAGTGGAGCCGGAGGTTTTGCCAGGTGTTTCTTTGGAGTCTCAGGGAGAGACTTTACTGTTACAGGATGTTTCTTCTCAGGAAGTAGGCCAGGCTGAGGGGGCTTCTCAGGTGGCTGTTCTTCCCTCACTTCCTAAGGTGGTTAGGGCTCCCCTTCTGTTTCCAAGGCTTCCTTAAGGGGCAGGCCAAGTTTTGCTTCAGTGGGGGTTTCTCCTAGTGCTTCAGGGTCTTTGCCTAAGAAACATATGCTTAAAATGGCAGAAGATTTGATTACTATGATAAGGGGTTCTATGCCCCCTCCTGATAAGAGGCCTAGGGTGGAACCTGAGTTTGAGAGTTTTGAGCAATGCTCGGAGGCTTCTGAGTCTTCGGCTGAAGACTTGCAGGAGTTCCCTTCTTATTCTGATTCTGATGTGGATGATTCTACTCCTTCAGCTTCCCCTCCTGAGGATTTTTCATTTTCAGAGACTTTGCATTCCATGAGGGAGCATTTTAAATGGGAAGGCCAAGATTTCTCTGATTCCAGGAAAAGGCTTAGGAGTTCTTGTTTTACCCCAGCATAGGCCTTTAGCTATACCTCCTGTTTTGAATGTGGTGGAAGATGTTCTTGCAGAGGCTTCCTTGAATCCTGATTCTTTGCCTCCTGCCCCAGTTAAACCGGATAGGTATTATAGGGTGCCTGAAGCTCATAAGTATCTTTTTAAGAGTCCTAGGGCAGACCCGGAAACTGTCTCTCAGGGGCCTAAAGGTGTAAAGGCCTCAGTTGTTAAAAATCCTGTCCCTCCTGATAAAGAGGCAAGGGCTTTGGATAGATGGGGAAAGAAAGTGTATACTTCTTCCACTTTAGCCATGAGGGCGTTGAATTGTCAGTTTCACATGTTAAAATATCAGAATTATCTTCTTTCACAGTTGAAATCTAAGGTGGGTAAACATTCCTTGCAATGTGGTTTTGATGCTGTGCAGGCCTCTTCCAGGGTGGCTGCCACTGGTTCTGTTCTTCGTAGGCACGCCTGGTTGAGAGATCAGAACTTAGCTGAGCATGTTAAGTCAAGGATTTTGGATGCTCCTTTACAGTCTGATGTGTTGTTTGGTTCACCTGTGGAAGCAGTTTTAAAGAAGATGGAGGACAAGGCTAAGTCTATGCAAACTGTTAAGGATTTTTTGCAGGTGCAGCCTCCGAAGTTTAGTAGAAATTGGCCTGCTAAGGGATGGACTTATCCTGCTTATGATTCCCAGTCTAGGGGTAGGTCTAGACGTGGTAGGGGCAGAGCTCAAGGTGCTTTTAGGCCTAGGACAGGGAGTTCACCTGCTCAGACTTCTAGTGAGGGCAGGGGTCAGTCCTTTCGTAAGCAGACCCAATGACCTGCCTTTTCAGCTGCCAGTACCTTCTCGTCTGGCGGCACCTCTAGGAGGAAGACTGTCTCTTTTCAAAGAAAATTGGGATTTAATTACCCAAGACAAATGGGTTCTGGATATCGTTCACCACGGTTACAGGTTTTATTTCCATACCTTGCCTCCTTTCAAAGGCATGCCAGACATTCCTCCTCTACAAAGACAAGAGGCTCACAAGCAAATTTCTCAGTTGCTCCAAATAGGGGCCATTCAGCCGGTTCCTGTGCCAGAAAAGGGCCTAGGATTTTATTCTCGCCTGTTCCTAGTACCGAAGAAGGGGAACACGTGGAGACCAATTTTGGATTTATCTATCCTCAACACTTATCTGGACATTCCCAAGTTCAAAATGTTGACGTTACAACAGCTTTTACCTCTGCTGGGCAAGGATCACTGGATGGTAACTTTAGATCTCAAGGAAGCTTACCTTCATGTGCCTATAAGACTAAGTTGCAGAAAGTATCTGCGTTTTCGAGCTGGAAATTCTCATTGTCAGTTCTCTGCATTGCCCTTTGGCTTATCTACTGCGCCCAGAGTATTCACAAAGGTTCTGGCTCCAGTGATAGCTTACTTCAGGCTAAAAGGAATTCAAATCTATCCTTACTTGGACGATTGCCTGATTCTGGCTCAAGAAAAGGAAAACCTTCTACAGCATTTGGAATATGTCATAGCAGTGCTAAGATGCCTAGGGTATTCTGTGAACGAAATAAAGTCCAGTCTAGTACCCTCTCAAGACATGTGCTTTCTGGGTGTGAGACTGAATACAGCAGCCCAGATGGCCTTTTTAACCCCGGACAAACAAAAGAATCTTTCCAGTTACTTCCATCAACTATCTCTTCAGTCCGGGCTGACTGCAAGGACAGTCCTTCAAGCCTTAGGGTTCATGGCATCTTGTATTCTGGTGCTTCCCAATGCCAAACTGCATATGAGGAAGCTACAATGGTATCTCAAAATGTATGGACACAGCACAACTAGGATTTGAACACTGTCATTCAAATAATACCTTGCATTGAAACGGAATTTTTGTGGTGGGCTCAGGAATGTCACCTAAACAAGGGACTCTCTGTGACCCGGCCAGAGGCGAGTCAAATTCTAACGACAGATGCCTCAGACATTGCTTGGGGAGCTCATCTAGATGGAAAGTGGATACAAGACAAGTGGCCTGCCAGACTACAGCATCTACATATCAACATGAAGGAGATGTTAGCAGTCCAGTTTGCATTAATGGCTTTCAAGAAGTTACTTCTTCCAGGGCAGGTGTTGATTCTAACAGACAACACAACTGTCATGTGGTACATCAACAAACAAGGGGAACACATTCTTACCCATTGTGCAGGCAAGCAATGATTTTATGGGAGACTGCGCTAAGCTTGCAACTAACTCTTCAGGCAAGGTTTCTGCCGGAGCACAGAACTCCTTAGCAGATGTGTTAAGCAGACAAATCATGGATCCCCACAGTGGAAACTGGATCTTCATGTATTTCAAAAGTTGACAGTGTCCTGGGGAACTCCAGACATAGATCTGTTCGCTTCTCCACTAAACCACCAGCTGCCAAAGTTTTGCACAAAGAGGTTTCATCACACAGCTTGGAAAGTGGATGCTCTTTCTTTCAGTTGGAAAAATCTTCATGTGTATGCTTTCCACCTCTGCCTCTTCTTCCAAAGGTGCTTCTAAAGGTCAGACAAGACAAGCCAAGGATGATTTTAATAGCTCCAGATTGGCCTCGGCAGCACTGGTACCCATTACTGAGGAGTCTGGTAAAGAAGCCCCATGGCCTTTACCCTTGATTCCACATCTGTTGTCTCAGAAGGACGGTCGTCTGCTCAATGTCAAGCTTCACTCTCTTCATCTAACAGCCTGGCATATTCTGTTTTAAAAGACAGCAGGTCTCAACTTCCTCAACAAGTTTTAAATGTGATTATGGAAGCCAGAAGACCTAGTACAAGGAAAGTGTACGAGAAAAATGGAAGAGATTTTTATTTTGGGCTGCAGCAAAGAATTTGGAGATTTGAGCCTAATTTGAGTGTGGCTCTTCAATATCTTACTGAGTTATTGGACAAAGGTTTGTCTTTCTCTTCCATTAAGATTCATGCTGCAGCAATTTCAGCTCACTATGATTGTGACCCACCATTGTTTTCACATCCTTTGTTCAAGCAATTTCTTAGAGGGGCAAAGAATATAAGACCCCCACGTAGAGCTCCTACTCCTGCTTGGGATCTCAATTTTGTGTTGGAGAAACTTACTCTACAACCTTTTGAGCCTGCAGCTACTGCTGAACTGAAATTCTTGTCATGGAAGACTGCTTTTTTGTTGGCCATTACTTCTGCAAGAAGGGTTTCTGAGTTACAGGCCCTTATGGCGGTTGAGCCTTTTTTGATTTTTCATAAGGATAGGGTATCATTACGTACAAATCCTTCCTTTATGCCTAAAGTGGTTTCTAGTGTGGCTTTAAACCAAACTATTCATTTGCCTACGTTTTATGCAGATCCCCAAAACAAAGGGGAAAAGATTTTGCACACTTTAGATGTACACAGGCAATTGCGTTATTATTTGAGCAGGACTAAGGATTTTAGGCAGTCTCAGCAGTTGTTTGTTTCTTTTGCTTTGAGTTCTCAGGGCAAGCCTGTGTCAAAACAAACTATTTCTAGGTGGATTGGGTTTTGCATTGCATTTTGTTATTCCCATCATGGCAAGGAGATTCCAGCTGGGATTAGGCCTCATTCCACTAGGGCTACTGCCACTTCAACAGCTTTTAAGGGGTGGCAACTAAGGATATTTTGGAGGCAGCTACTTGGAGTTCAGTGCATACTTTCTCTAAGCATTACCACCTTCCTCTCTACTCTAAGTCTAGGGCTGGTTTTGCCACAGCCATTTTGCAAGGCATGTTATCAGCTCCTGCTTCTTTATGATTTGCCAGCCTCCCTTACCTCTGCTTTGGGATTCTACCCAATAGTTAGGACTGCAGCAATGTGGAATGAAGAACATAGTACAGTTTTGTACCTACCATAAATGTAGATGTTCGAGGATCCACATTGCTGCAGTCCAATTTACCTCCTCCTTCCCCTCTGTGTTTAGGGGTGGTTGTGTAGGTGAGGTTATGTTCAGCTGAGTTTGTATATATTGTACATATTTTTGGTGCAGGTATGTTTGGTGTTTTTGGATTTTGGGCCTTATCTTTTCAGGGTCTTCTGACATCTGGGGCAAGAAAAGACTGAGGATATGACGCCGGTCATGCGCATTAGTACCCTGACGTACTGACGTCAGTCTAATGCGCCCTGACCGACGTCAGCCATATACTTTGGTATTCGGGCCGACTGGACAGCGGACTACCCAATAGTTAGGACTGCAGCAATGTGGATCCTCGAACATCTACATTTATGGTAGGTACAAAACTGTACTTTTCCACTAGCGAATTTTTTGGTTTTGGAGTGATATTTTTCGCTTTTCATCTCTATTTTTGTTTGTTAACTCCTCACACAAGACAAATGGGTACGGTCCATCATATCCGAGGGTTACAAAATCCCCTTTGTCCACACCCCTGTACAAACATCCAAGTCCCTTCCAGATGTTCCACCCGGTCTAAGGGAACAAGCAGTGCCAGAAATTTCAAAACTGCTAGAAAAAAGGGCCATCCAGCCAGTCCCAGCAGACCAGCAAGTATCCGGAATTTACTCCAAGTTCTTTTTGGTACCAAAAAAGACAGGGGACTGGAGACCCATTTTGGATCTCAGCAGGTTAAACAAATCTGTTCAAAGAACGAAGTTCCGGATGGTCACTCTTCAGTCCATTCTACCCTTTTTGGGTCAGGACAATTGGATGTGCTCCATAGACCTTCAGGATGCGTACTACCATATCAAAATGGACAGGCGTTCCAGAAGGTTTCTCTGCTTCCGGCTAGGAGCCAGTCACTATCAGTTCAGAGCCCTGTCCTTTGGTCTCACCACAGCCCCCAGGGTGTTCACCAAATGCATGGCAGTGGTTACGGCTCACCTGAGACGGCGAGGATTCCAGGTGTTTCCATATCTAGACGACTGACTCCTTACTGCTTCCACCAGGCATCAGCTACTGCGAGCCAGGGATTATACCATCCAAACTTGCTCCGAGCTAGGTATCTCAATAAATTTCGAAAAGTCTGCATTGTCGCCTTGTCAGTCTATAACCTTTATAGGCACAAGATTAAATACAAAAGAGCTGTCTGCAAGACTTCCTCTAGACAGAGTGTCAGACATTCGCCGACATGTGCAGGTCTTACTACAGTGCAAGAGGATTCAAGCCAGATTTGTACTAAAAACTTTGGGTCTCATGGCAGCAGCAAACATACTAGTTCTCCTAGCTCATTTTCACATGCGGATTCTTCAGTGGATGCTCTTTACCCAATGGTCTTTTCAACAACTTCCGATGTCTCACAACATAATAATCACTCAATCATGCAAAGACCACCTGGCTTGGTGGATGGTCTCCCCTCTAGTACTCCAGGGCAGACCGTTTGTTCTTCCTCCTCCTGTTGCCACGGTGACCACGGATGCTTCCCTGATCGGGTGGGGGGGGGGGCATTTTCAGGGCAGGACTGTCCAGGGCACTTGGCAACCTCTAGACTACCACCTGCACATAAACGTCTTGGAGATGAGAGTGGTGCTTTTAGCGTTGCAAGCTCTTCAGGACTCTCTACCCACTGGGACTATTGCAATTCAAACAGACCATATGTCTGTAGTGTGGTACATCAACAAGCAGGGCGGAACCAAGTCCTATCCCTTATGTCGAGAAGCACTCAGACTCTGGCAGTGGGCGATCTCCTCTCAATGGTTTCTGATAGCAACGCACATCCCCGGGAAGTCCAACGTCATAGCGGACAGGCTAAGCAGAGCTATTCTCATGCCTCACGAGTGGTCTCTCAATCAGTCAGTAGCGGACAAAATTTTCCGCAGATGGAGTCAACCTTGCTGCGACATTTTCGCAACTCCTCTCAACAGCAAGTGTGACTATTTCTTCACTTTCTTTCCCCTCCCTGGCCACTCCCCCAGAAATGCTCTAGTTCACGATTGGCCCTGGGGTCTTCTGTATGCATTTCCACCTTTTCCCCTAATTCCCAAACTAATTCAGAAGGCGACCGCATTGGGATCCAGGATGATCCTCATTGCCCCTTACTGGCCTTGACAAATTTGGTTCCCATTCCTGCATTGTCATCTGCTGGAGCAGCCTTGGAATCTGGACCCAGTGCCAGACCTATTGGTCCATCAGTCGGGCAGGCTGCACCAATCCCTTCAGTCTCTCAACCTCACAGCTTGGTTGCTCCACTTCCAACCTTAGCCAGGCTTCCACATATTTCTCAGCCAGTGCGTGAAATCATCCTTTCTTTGCACAAATCTACCACCAGGAAGACTTATGCTAGTAAGTGGAAACGTTTCTCTTTCTGGGCAGAGGCTAGGAATATAGACCCCTTTACAGCCCCTGTCCATCACGTTCTAGATTTTTTAGCAGAACTTTTTCAAGCTGGTTCCTCGTCTGCCACCATTAGGGTCCAATTAGCTGCTATCGCAAATTTCCACGCTGGCCTGTCAGAAACCAGCATCATGTCCCACAAACTTTGCAAGACCTTTCTTAAAGGGACTATTTTGCTTAGGCCCCCGGTCAGAGATCCCCTGCCTCCGTGGGATTTAAACTTGATATTAGCATCCTTGATTTTCCCTCCTTTTGAACCTGCGGCTTCCTGTTCCTTACAATTACTCTCCTGGAAGACTGCCTTTTTAGTAGCCATCACCTCAGCTAGGAGAGTTTCGGAACTTCAAGCCCTCTGTATTTGTCCTCCTTACCTTGTGTTTCACAAGGATAGAGTTTCACTCAGGACTAATCCTTCTTTTCTGCCCAAGATACCTTCTGAAACAAACCTGAATCAGGCTATTGATCTACCTGTCTTTTTTCCTAACTATTCGAACAAAGCTGAACAAATTACACCAACTGGACGTTCATAGGCAATTACGTTTTTATTTGGATAGGACTAAGCAAACAAGAAAATCAGACCAACTCTTCCTGTCCTATGCTGAGGACAAACAGGGCCTGCCAGTTTCTAAAGTAACCTTATCCAGGTGGTTGTCCTCTATTATTACTTTGATTTATCAGCTGAGACATAAAGAACTCCCTACTAAACCAAAAGATCATTCCACCAGAGCGTTAGCTACTTCGGTAGCTTTTCAAGCTAGACTACCAATGGAATCTATTTGTGCTGCAGCCACATGGGGCCACTCCTCATACCTTCATTTCACATTATAAATTGGATATGGCCTCTAGGAGTAGAGCTGATTTTGGTTCCACTGTGCTCAAGAGTCTGTTCCGATGAGCCACCCAGGACTAAGGTGCTAGGGACGCTGTCCCAACCAGCAAGAATGAAGGCGAGATAGACAACTTAACATTAAGAAGTTATGTACCTACCATAACGTTCCATGTTAGTTGTCTTCTTCTCGCATTCTTTCTTGCGTCCCACCCTCCATCCCCCTAGCCTGGACAGACCGAAAAGAGTCCCTTTTTGAGGCCTTTTTCCTCTGGCTGAGTCTTATCTGGGTTACGTCCTCCTCTGTTTTAGTACTGTAGGTAAACCTTGTAGTTTGGACAGGTGTCCTTAAAATTTTTTCTATGGTGTTAGCTCTGCCAAACGAGATCTGGGCATCTAGCGCCAAGCATTGTGGGGTAAGGGGAGGCCTTGAGCCAATAAATAGCTCTCGAGCTTTAGTAGATGGCCGAGTCAGAGCCGAGGATCGGCTCCGAACCCAACCAGCAAGAAAGAAGGCGAGAAGAAGACAACTAACATGGAACGTTATGGTAGGTACATAACGTCTTATTGTCCCATTCTGGCCTTGCCAAGTATGGTTTCCGTCTTTCTGGTCTCATCTGGTGGTACCACCATGGACGTTGGATCCGGTTCCGGCTTTCATCTCTCATCCCTCAGGGATTCCCCCATCCAGACTTGTGCAGTCTAAAACTCACTGCTTGGCTGCTCCAGATGTTCTTCATCTCACATTGCTGCAGTCCTTACACTTGGGTAGTCCGCTGTCCTCGGTCGGCCCGAATATCAAAGTATTAGGCTGACGTCGGTCAAGGCGCATAAGACTGACATCAGGACGTCAGGGTACATATGCGCATGACCGACGTCATATCCTCAGTCTTTTTTGCCGCATGGTCCGATGCAGAAGCAGCGTTGCAAGTGCCGTTCGGCGTTCTGAAATTTTTCGAAGTCGGAGTTTCAGACCGAGTCAAAGTTGGCTAAGTACCCCGTTGGGGAATATTTTGGTTTTTTCTTGCCTCAGTGGTTTACCGGATGTCAGAAAAAGTGAATAACTGTATTTCTTGTGGGAAGCAGATGCCGCATAGAGATTATCATACTTTGTGTATTCCTTGTTTGGGGCCTGAGCACGACGTTGTTGGGTGTCGCTTTTGTGCTAGGTTCAATAAGCGCACTATTAAGCGAAGGTTAGATTGTGCTAGGTTGGTCTTCGGGAAGCGGTGCAATTATAAGATGCCGTCGGATGCTCCGACACCCGCTTCTTCGAAGAAGCGCAAAGACAAAGCAGCTAAACCCAGGCAGGAAGAGTCGTCAGTACCGGACGCCGGTTCTTTAGAGGCGTCAGTGGAACCGGTGGTTCCACTGGAGGCTTCTCTGGAGTCCCAGGGAGAGACTTTGATTTTGCAGGATGTGGCCTCTCAGGAGGCAGGTCAGGCTGAAGGGGCTTCTCAGGTTACTGTACTCCCCTCCCTTCCTAGGGTGGTTAGGCCCTCTCCTTCTGTTTCTAAGGCTTCTCCCAGAGGCAGGCCAGGTTTAGCTTCTGTTGGTGTCACCCCTAGTTCTTCAGGATCTGTGCCCAAGAAGCACATGCTTAAAATGGCAGAAGATTTAATTACTTTGATTAGAGGTTCTTTGCCCCCTCCTGATAAGAGGCCTAGGGTGGAACCAGAGTTGGGGAGTTTTGAGCAGGCTTCAGATGTTTCAGATTCTTCGGCTGAAGACTTGCAGGAGTACTCTCCTTATTCTGATTCTGATGCAGATGATTCGACTCCTTCTGCTTCTCCTCCAGAGGATTTTTCTTTTTCAGAGACTCTTCATTCCATGAGGGAACATTTTAAGTGGGAAGGTCAGGACTTCTCTGATTCCAGGAAAAGGCTTAGGGAATTTTGCTTTTACCCCAGCATAGGCCTTTGGCTATACCACCTGTTCTGGATGTTGTGGAAGATGTGTTTGCAGAGGCTTCACTTAATCCTGATTCTTTGCCTCCTGCTCCTGTTAAACCGGATAGGTATTACAGGGTGCCTGAAGCTCATAAATATCTTTATAAGAGTCCTAGGGCGGACCCAGAAACTGTTAGTCAGGGACCTAAGGGGGTCAAGGCCTCTGTTGTAAAAAATCCGGTTCCTCCAGATAAAGAGGCCAGAGCTTTGGATAGATGGGGAAAGAAAGTCTATACTTCTTCCACCTTAGCTATGAGGGCTTTGAATTGCCAGTTTCACATATTGAAATATCAAAACTATCTTCTTTCTCAATTGAAGTCTAAGGTAGATGCTCTGGCGGAAGGCATTGAGTGTAAAGAATTACAAGATTTGGTACATGTCTCTGAACAGGTGGGTAAGCATTCTTTACAATGTGGTTTTGATGCTGTACAGGCCTCGTCTAGGGTGGCTGCCACTGGGTCAGTTCTTCGCAGGCATGCCTGGCTGAGGGATCAGAATTTATCTGACCATGTTAAGACAAGGATTTTGGATGCTCCTTTACAGTCTGATGTGTTGTTTGGTTCACCTGTGGAGTCAGTCTTGAAGAAAATGGAAGACAAGGCTAAGTCTATGCAGGCTGTTAAAGATTTTTTGCAAGTCCAGCCTCCAAAGTTTAGTAGGAATTGGTCTGCTAAGGGGTGGACGTACCCTTCTTATGATTCACAGTCTAGGGGTAGATCTAGACGTGGTAGGGGCAGAGCTCAGAGCTCCTTCAGACCTAGAACAGGGAGTTCTCCTGCACAATCTTTGGGTGAGGGCAGGGGCCAGTCCTTTCGTAAACAGGCCCAATGACCTACCCTTTCAGCTGCCAGATCCTTCTTGCCTGGCAGCACCTTTGGGAGGAAGGTTGGCACTCTTCAAGGAAAACTGGAGTTTGATTACCCAAGACAGATGGGTATTGGATATCATACACCAAGGTTACAGGTTTTATTTCCATACCTTGCCTCCTTTCAAAGGCATGCCGGACGTTCCTCCTCAGCAAAGACTAGAGGCTCACAAACAAATTTCTCTGCTGCTCCAAATAGGGGCCATACAACCGGTCCCTCTGCCAGAAGTGGGCCTAGGATTTTATTCTCGCCTGTTCCTAGTACCAAAGAAGGGGAACACGTGGAGACCAATTTTGGATTTATCTATCCTCAACACTTATCTGGACATTCCCAAGTTCAAAATGTTGATGTTACAACAGCTTTTACCTCTGCTGGGCAAAGATCACTGGATGGTGACTCTGGATCTCAAGGAGGCTTACCTTCATGTTCCTATCAGGCTAAGTTGCAGGAAGTATCTGCGTTTTCGGGCTGGGACTTCTCATTATCAGTTCTCTGCATTGCCCTTTGGCTTATCTACTGCGCCCAGAGTGTTCACGAAGGTTCTGGCTCCAGTGATAGCTTTCTTTAGGCTCAGAGGAATACAGATCTATCCTTATTTGGACGACTGCCTGATTCTGGCCCAAGGAAAGGACGAACTTCTTCATCATTTACACTATGTGATAGCAGTGCTAAGATGCCTGGGGTATTCTGTGAACGAAATAAAGTCCAGTCTAGTACCCTCTCAGGACATGTGCTTTCTAGGTGTGAGACTGAATACAGCATCCCAGATGGCCTTTTTGACCCCGGACAAACAAAAGAATCTTTCTCTTTACTTCCATCAATTGTCTCATCAGTCCAGGCTGACTGCAAGGACAGTCCTTCAAGCCTTGGGGTTCATGGCATCTTGTATTCTGGTGCTTCCCAATGCCAAACTGCATATGAGGAAGCTACAATGGTATCTCAAAATGTATGGACACAGCACTGCCAAGATATGGACACTGTCATTCAGATAATACCTTGCATTCAAAAGGAATTTTTGTGGTGGGCTCAGGAATGTCACCTAAACAAGGGACTCTCTGTGACCCGCCAGAGGCGAGTCAGATTCTAACGACAGATGCCTCAGACAAAGCTTGGGAGCTCATCTAAATGGAAAGTGGATACAAGACACGTGGCCTGCCAGACTTCTACATCTACATATCAACTTGAAGGAGATGTTAGCAGTCCAATTTGCATTAATAGCTTTCAAGGATTTACTTCTTCCAGGGCAGGTGTTGGTTCTAACAGACAACACAACTGTCATGTGGTACATCAACAAGCAAGGGGGAACACATTCTTATCCTCTATGCAGACAAGCAATGATTTTGTGGGAGACTGCTCTCAGTTTACAGCTAAATCTTCAGGCAAGGTTTCTGCCGGAGCACAGAACTCCTTAGCAGATGTGTTGAGCAGACAAATTATGGATCCCCACGAGTGGAAATTGGATCCTCATGTATTTCAGAAATTGACAGTGTTATGGGGAACTCCAGACATAGATCTGTTCGCTTCTCCACTAAACTACCAGCTGCCAAAGTTTTGCACAAAAGGTTTCATCCCACAGCTTGGAAAGTGGATGCTCTTTCATTCAATTGGAGCAATCTTCATGTGTATGCCTTTCCACCTCTGCCTCTCCTCCCAAAGGTACTTCTGAAGGTCAGACAGGACAAGCCAAAGATGATTTTAATAGCTCCAGATTGGCCTCGACAGCACTGGTACCCATTACTGAGAAGTCTGGTACGGGAGCCTCCATGGCCTTTTCCACACCTGCTGTCTCAGGAGAACAGTCATTTACTCAATGTCAAACTTCACTCTCTTCACCTGACAGCCTGGCATATTCTGTTTTAAACCCTGGAGGGTCTCAGCTTCCACAGCAAGTTTTGAATGTTATTTTGGAGGCCAGAAGGCCTAGTACAAGGAAAGTGTACGCAGATAAATGGAAGAGATTTTTATTTTGGAGTGCAGCAAAGGCATTTGATGTTTCTAAGCCTAATTTAAGTGTGGCTCTTCAATATCTTACTGAGTTACTGGACAAAGGTTTGTCCTTCTCTTCTATTAAGGTTCATGCTGCAGCAATTTCTGCTCACTATGACTGTGACCCACCATTGTTTTCTCATCCTTTGTTTAAGCAATTCCTTAGAGGGGCAAAGAATATAAGACCCCCACGGAGAGCTCCTACTCCTGCTTGGGATCTCAATTTTGTGTTGGAGAAACTTACTTTACAACCTTTTGAGCCTGCAGCTACTGCTGAGTTGAAATATTTATCATGGAAGACTGCTTTTTTGTTGGCCATTACCTCTGCGAGAAGGGTTTCTGAATTACAGGCCCTTATGGCGGTTGAGCCTTTCTTAATTTTCCATAAGGATAGGGTATCTTTGCGTACTAATCCTTCCTTTATGCCTAAAGTGGTTTCTAGTGTGGCTTTAAACCAAACTATTCATTTGCCTACTTTTTATGCAAACCCCCAAAATAAAGGGGAAAAGATTTTGCACACTTTGGATATACACAGGCAGTTGCGATATTATTTGAGCAGAACTAAAGGGTTCAGGCAGTCTCAGCAGTTATTTGTTTCATTTGCTTTGGGTTCTCAGGGCAAGCCTGTGTCAAAACAAACTATTTCTAAGTGGATTGGGTTTTGTATTGCTTTCTGTTATTCCCATCATGGTAAGGAGATTCCAGCTGGGATTAGGCCTCATTCCACTAGGGCTACTGCCACTTCTACAGTTTTTTTTAAGGGGGGTGGCCACTAAAGATATTTTGGAGGCAGCTACTTGGAGTTCAGTGCATACTTTCTCAAAGCATTACCACCTTCCACTTTACTCTAAATCTAGGGCTGGTTTTGCCACTGCAATTTTACAGGGCATTTTGGCAGCTCCTACTGCTTTATAGTTTTGCCATCCTCCCTTACCTCTGCTTTGGGATTCTACCCAAGTGTAAGGACTGCAGCAATGTGAGATGAAGAACATAGTACAGTTTTGTACCTACCATAAATGTAGATGTTCAAAGATCCACATTGCTGCAGTCCAATTTATCCTCCCTCCTTCCCCTCTGTAGTTAGAGGCGGTTGTGTGGTTTGGGTTGTACATATTATGGATATTGTATATATTGTACATATGATTAGTACTAGGGTGGTTGGTTGTTTTTTGCTGTCTTTTGGTTTTGACCTTTCTTTTTAGGGTCTTCTGACATCTGGGGCAAGAAAAGACTGAGGATATGACGTCGGTCATGCGCATATGTACCCTGACGTCCTGATGTCAGTCTTATGCGCCTTGACCGACGTCAGCCTAATACTTTGATATTCGGGCCGACCGAGGACAGCGGACTACCCAAGTGTAAGGACTGCAGCAATGTGGATCTTCGAACATCTACATTTATGGTAGGTACAAAACTGTACTTTCCCATGATAGTCAGGGCTCCCAACTTATCCTCTCCTGTCAAAAGAATCCTGGTGGTGGCTCTTAAGGCTTCCACCAGAAAGGTATACTCCAACAAATGGAGACATTTTTCAATCTGGGCTTCGCAGCATGCACTAGATTCTTTCACTGCCCCTGTTTCTGCGGTGCAGGAATTTTTTACTGGAATTTTTCAACAAGGTGCCAGTTTTTTCCACAGTCAAAGTTCAACTTGCTGCAATTTCTAATTATCATGTGGAGGATAATATGTCCTCCTTAGCATCTTCAAAGCTTTGCAAGGCCTTCCTCAAAGGTACTTTTCTTCTTAGACCCCCAGTGAAGCATCCTACACCACCATGAGATCTTACATTAGTACTTCAGGCCTTATTTTCATCCCCTTTGAACCTGCAGCTTCGATGGATCTGCATTTCTGTCCTGGAAGACTGCATTCTTGTTTGCCATTACTTCTGCCAGGAGAGTTTCAGAACTTCACGTTTTGTCGGTCAAAGCCCCTTATATAATTTTTCATAAGGACAGGGTGCCCTTGTGCACTAACCAATCTTTTCTTCCTAAAGTAGCTTTGGAGGCCAACATTAATCAGGTAATCACTCTCCCGGTCTTCTTTCCAAATTTTCAAAGTAAGGGAGAATACAAATTGCATTTATTGGATGTGCACAGACAGTTACGTTTCTATCTGCACAGGACAAAAACCTTTCGTAAATCTGGCCAACTTTTCATCTCTTACTCCAAACCCTTTTTAGGGAAACCAATCTCTAAAGTTACTATCGCCCATTGGATTTCCCAATGTATCATTCGGGCATATTCTGTCAGGGGGATTTCCCCACCAAGTCATGTGAAAACATTCCACCAGATCTATGGCCACTTCAGCGGCTTTTTGGTCCAGAATTTTATTAAACAATATTTGTTCTGCGGCTACTTGGTCCTCATCTCATACCTTCATCTCACATTATAAGTTGGACATTGTATCCAGGAACAGGGCATCCTTTGGCTCCACTGTGCTCTGGAATATCCTTCCATGAGGGCCTCCCAGGTGTTCAGTAGCTGGGGACTCTGTCTCACAGGTTGAAGACCAAATGAAGACAAGTACTTTAGATAAAGAAGTTATGTACTCACCATAATGTTCCATCTGAGTACTTATTCTTCATTTGTCTTCAACCATCCCTCCCTCCTTCCCCTGACCTTGTGTGAAGTGTTTGTTGCTCCTACAACTACAGGAGGTGGTCATCGTAAGGATGCCTCTTATCCTTATCCTTTTTTATGGTTTCTGGTAGGGACAAGGTTCTGCTGGGTCGGGTGAGAGTACTAGATTGGGCAGCAAACTCGATCTGAAGGGAGGAAGGAGACAGGAGCATTATGGGTAAGGGGAGGAGCTTTGAGCTTGGATCAGATGCTGGGCATGTGGCCGAGTCGGATCAGAGATGGATCCGGGAACCCACAGGTTGAAGACTAATGAAGAAAAACTACTCAGATGGCACATTATGGTGAGTACATAACTTCTTTTTTTTTTCACAGATTCCTTCACCTTTGGCTTATGGTTCTGATAAGGAGGAGTCTATTAGTCCTCAGTCTCCTTTTGAGGAATTGTCTTTTGGGGACACAATTGCTAAGATGACGGAATATGTGGGATTCTTCTCAATTGTCTGATATTCAGAGAAGATACGAGTTGCTTCTGGTGGATACGCTTAAATCCTCTGCAGTTCCTCGTCTGTTGTCTGCCTTGTTAGATACTTTCATTGCTGCTTCCAAGTCTCCTGATTCTCAGCCTCCTGCTCCTAAGGAACCTGATAGGTTGTAGAAGGTCCCTGATGATTGTCAGTGTTTATTTAAGTGCCCTTCTGGTGATCATCCTGTAGTGTCAGTCTCTTCTGACAAACATTCCAAGCTCTTGCCCTCTTCCAAACTTTTGCCTCCTGATAAGGACAGTAGGGCAATGGAGAAGATTGATAAGAAGGATTACTTTACTTCTGTTTTGTCCTTTAGGGCTATTAATTACCAGGCCCACATGACCAAATATGATCTGGCTTGTAAAATTATTTCTGACTCCCCGATTCTGAAGGCAAATCTGTATTCTGCCTGATCTCTTTTAGGTTCATCTTCTCAAGGGGCTCACCACAAGTGTAGCTGTGTTGCTGCTGATGCCTCTTCCAGGGCTGTGATTTTTGGATCTGTCATAAGGCATTATTCTTGGCTTCATCTCCAGTCTTTGCCTGGGGACATTAAGACCAGGTTGTTGGATTCTCTTTTGGATAGTAAACACCTTTTTGGTACTGGTGCTGCTGTTTACCTGCATGTCTATTCACGAAAAAGGCAAAGCCTTGCAGGACCTTAAACACATTTTGTCACTCCTGTCCCTAAATTTCAGAGGAATTATTCTTTTAGATCTGCTTTTGTTCACAAGCAGCCTCGCAAGGCCAACAAGGGCTGGAAGATGGTAGGTGAGCCTCCCCTGCTAAGGCTTCTTAGTCTTAGGCTCTTGTTTGTCCAAATGGAAAAGATTCTCTGTCTGGTGTCATGCTTGTGGTCAGGACCCTTTATCAGTAGGGGTCCCTTTGGTCCTCTCCTATCTGTGTCAGTTGCTCCAGTCTGACTTGGCTTATTCTTCTGTGAAGGCCCATTTGTCAGACATTTCTACGTGTCTGCTTTTGAATCTTCCATTTGCTTCTCATTTTGAGGTCAAACAATTTCTTAAAGGCATCCTGCATCTTAGGCTTCTAAGGAAACCTATTCCTCTTCCTTAGGACCTTATTTTTGGTTTGGAAAAATTAACTAAAGCTTCTTTTGAGCTTTCCGATTCTGCTTCTTTGCAGCATTGTGCCTGGAAGACTGACTTGTTGCTGGCGCTTATTGCTAGTTCTTATTTCTGCTCAGAGGGTTTCTAAGCATCAGGACCTTATGGCCATTCCTCCTGTTTTGTTTTTTTCACAGAGAGAGAATGTCTCTTCATACTATTCCATCTTTTATGCCCAAGGTAGTAAATGAGTTGTCCTTGAATTAGTCAGTAGAACTCCTCACCTTTTCCCTTCTCAGTCTGCTAGTGAGAGAGTCTAGCATAGCTTGGATTTGCTCAGGTACTACTTGGATAAACTAAGGCTATTTGTAAGTCAGATCATTATTTTTTGTTTCCTTTCATCCCAGGGCATTGGGTTTGGCTTTTTCTAAGCAAGCCATCTCCTCCTAGATATCTAAGGCCATTTATTTTTGTGGTTTTCATGGCAAATGTTTGTCTACTTCTATTAGAACTCATCCCATTGGGGATGTTACCTCTTCTGGTGCTTTCTTCAAGGGGTTGGATAACAGTTCCATCCTTGAAGCTGCTACTTGGTCTTCAGTGCATACCTTTACTAGGCATTGTAAATTGAATATGGTTTCTAGGGCCAGAGCAGGTTTTGCTAGCGTCATTCTGTATGGGTTTGTTGAGGGCTCTTCTCAGCCTTCCACCTCCCATTCTGTTTCTTGAGTTTTTTTTTTTTACTGTCACTATATTAAACAGTAATGTGACAGTGATATAGAAGGACATTGCACAGTTATGTTAAATCTTACCATAACAGTAAATGTCCTTCTCTTCACTGTTGCAGTATGCGCTCCCTTCAACCTCCTCTTGTTTGTTCTGTATTTTTTTTCCTTTTTGTCTGAGCGTCTCCCCTTTTTCTTCATTTTCTTCTTCTGGATGTGCATGGACTCCTTTTGTCCTATGGAGACTGTTCTCTAATTGGGGCAATTCAGTCCTGGATAACTGCATCCATACATCACTTTTATGCCCTACATTCTGTGCAGTGAGCATATGTGTGACTTACAAGATCATAAGGCTTTGGTATACTGACCGAACGTCGGTCTGTCATAGATTGGAGAGTCCTATACTGAAGAATATTGTAACAGTGAAGAGAAGGACATCTACTGATGTTCTTCATGTTTCACTGTTGCAGTCATCACCTGTGGGCTATCTCTGCTGTGGTAGCCCTCGGTCGGCCCGAATACCAGAGTTAATGTTTTTTTGCGCAGAATGCCGTCTCTTGTAGTCTAACGTCAGGTCTTCAGCGCTGTAAAGCAAGGCAGCCGATGTCATTACATCAGTCTTTCTTGCCGTGGAGCCAGTAGCAGAAATAGTTTGCATGAGTGCCGGTCAGTCGCTACCAGAAGTTGAATTTCAGCTGAAAACATCTAAACATAAGTACCCCATTGGGGACCCTTTTTTTCTTGCACTGACCGATGTCTGAAAAACAATTGTCTCACCTGTGGAAAGTAGATCCCATACTGAGACTTCCATTCCTACTGCGTCACTTGTTTAGGCTTAGACCACGACGTCCCTCGTTGCCGGTTCTGTGCCATCCTTAATGCGAAAACTGTTCGCCGTAGAGCTCTTTTTGTAGACAATAATTTTCGTGTTCTGTCTTCGCATTCTGATATGGCATCTGTCAGCCAACAATCCGTGGACATTCCGAAAAAAGATTGTCAGACCACACAAGGCTAAGCCTTCCGATGATGCTACCGCTAAGCAGGTCGTCAGTTCTCCAGAATTCAGTGAGATACTTTCACAGCCCCTGATGCCCAATTTGATATCTACGCAGGCCTCTGCAGAGACACTTTCGGAGTCCGGTATGCCGCAGAAATCTTCTTTGTCTTCCAAGCCTTTGGCGGTCTCTGCTTCGGTTGGGTCCGGAGCCGCGACACAGGCACTGGCTTCCGAGAAGGCCTTTCGCACTACTGAATCTAGATAAAAAACGACGTGTCTGCATCTGACTACCGCTTCTCTTAGACCAACATATTCTCTCAGGCCCAGAAGGCAGGCCACTCCTAGGAAATCTGCTTCTAGCCACCATCTTGCCACTGCTCCTCCACCCATAGCACAAATGCTTAAAATGGCAGAGGATCTCATCTCCCTTATCCGAGGTACTCAGGCCACTACTTCTAAAAGGAAAAGGCACCCTTCTCCAGAAATTATGACAGACCAAGATTCTTAGGAATCAGACTATTCAGTTTTTGAAGAGGAGCAACATCCCTTAACTGCTTATGTGGATTCAGATGCAGAGGAATCCATCCCTTCTGCCTCCCCTCCAGAGGACCTTTCCTTTGGGGAAACCCTTCACTCCCTCAGGGAACATTTCCAATGGGAATCTCAGGAATTCCCACAGTCTAAGAAAAGACTTAGAGAGTTTCTGGACCTGCCCCAGCACAGACCCCTGGCCATCCCACCTTTTTTATAAGTGGTGGATGATGTTTTCCATAAATCCAGCTTAGCCCCTGACGCCTTCCCTCCTGCTTCCAGTGAACCTGACCAGTACTACAGAGTACCGGATTCTCACAAATACCTGTACAGAAATCCTGCTGCAGACCCAGAGGTCATTACACAGGGACCCAAAGGAGCTAAGACTAGTTCTGCCAAGAATCCTCTTCCTTCTGACAAGGACTCCAGAGCTCTGGACAGATGGGATAAAAAAGTATACACCTCTGTAACCTTAGCTATCAGAGCACTCAGTTGTCAGTTCCATATGTTAAAATATCAACAACACACTCTGGAACAATTAAAACAGAAGATTGCTACCTCTCCTGACAATGCCAATTCAAAAGAGTTAGCAGATTTACTTCACTCTGCTTGTCAAGTGGCCAAGCACTCATTACAATGTGGATGTGACGCCCTAGAAGTCTGTAGCAGGGCAGCAGTGACAGGATCTGTTATTAGGAGACATGGATGGCTCAAGGAACAACCTCTCCCTGATCATGTCAAGTCTAAACTTATTGATGCACCCCTAGATAAGGAGCACCTATTTGGGGAAAAAGCAGAAGAGGTGCTTAAAAATATAGAGGATAAAGCAAAATCTATGCAAACAGTAAAAGATTTATTTCAAGTTTAACCTCCCAGATTCAGCAGGAACTTTCCTTCTAAGCACTGGGCCTTCCCTGCACCTAGCAGACAGGGCCAAGGTAAGCCCCGCAGGGACAGGCCATCCAGTCCGCTATCCCAGGGCCAGCAAAGAAGCAAACAATGGACCACTTTCATCTCTAAGAAAGGAAGTTCTAAGCCAACCTCCTTTGGCAAACTCTCACAATGACTCCCCCCTCTTCCCTCCCTTCACTCATCAAAAACTCGTAGGAAGCCTCTCCCTCTTCAAAGACAGTTGGCTTTCTGTAACAAAGGACCAATGGGTCTTAAAGATCATTTCTCAGGAATACAAATTCTCTTTCAGCGAACTCCCAATTCCAAGAGGGTACCCAGACTTTCCTCCAAATCGGTGGGCAGAGGCATTGACACAGGTCCAAACTCTCATATCCCAGGGGGCAGTAGAACCTGTCCCCTCAGATTAAACAGGCAAAGGTTTTTATTCCAGACTATTCCTTGTTCCCAGAGAAGAGGGCACATGGCGCCCCATCCTGGATCTATCCAAATTGAACACCTCTCTGATGGTCCCCAGATTCAAAATGCTAATTTTACAGCAGCTGCTGCCTATGCTAACAAAAAATGCCTGACTAGTTACTCCAGACCTAAAAGATGCCTACCTCCACATCCCCATCAGAGAATCATGCAGAAAATTCCTGCTCTTCAGAGCAGGCTCTCAACACTTTCAGTTCTCTGTGCTGCCCTTTGGCTTATCTACTGCTCCCAGAGTATTCACCAAATGCTTGGCCCCGCCATAGCATTCTGCAGACAGAGAACTATACAGATTTACCCTTCCCTGGACGACTGCCTCATTCAGGCAGAGTGCAAAGAAAAGCTGCTCCAGGACCTTCTCTTTGTCAAATCACTCCTAACTTCCCTAGGGTTCACCATCAACGAGAAGAAATCAAAACAAAATACCACCAGGAAGATCATTTTCTTGGGAGCTGTGCTAGATACAGCATCCCAAACAGCCTTCCTATCCCCAGAAAAGCAGAGCTTCCTGCCTCTCTACTTTACTCATCTGGCTTCCAGAAGTCACCTCACTGTGAGGAAGTTCCTGCAAGCCCCTGGGATACATGGCATCTTGCATCCTTCTCATTCCTCTGACCAGACTTCACATGAGAAAACTTTGGTGGTATCTAAAGAATCTTTGGTGTTAGCACTCTCAGTCTCTAGAGACCTCCCTCCCTCTGATCCCATTTATAAGGGCCAAGTTTCTCTGGTGGGCAGAGGCCTGTGGCATGAACAAGGGTCTTCCCTTCATCCTCCACCCTTCTGGCTAGACCATCACCACCGACGCCTCAGACATTGCTTGGGGTACTTACCTAGCAGGCAGGTGCACCCAAGGCCTTTGGGATGCCTAGCAACTTCACTTGCACATCAGTCAGAAAGAAATGATGGCAGTGCAAAAGGCTCTGACATCCTTCAAACCCCATCTCAGGCCAGGGGTTCTCCTTATAAAAACAGACAACACCACAGTAATGTGGTATATCAACAAACGGGGGGGGGGCAGTCTTACCCTTTGTGCAGCCACCTTCATGGGTCTACATCTAATTGTCCAGTACCTACCAGGGGTCAACACACTGGCAGACCACCTAAGCAGAAACTTTCTGGACCCCTACGAATGGCAGCTCCACAAGGAAATCTTTCTGCATATCACTCAGGAGTGGGGGACTCCGGAAGTGGATCTCTGCCTCACATCTCAACCAAAAGTTCTGTACCAGGAAGTATCACCTCCTAGTGTGGAAGTTGGATGCCTTGACCTTCCCCTGGAACTCCCTCTTTGTGTACGCGTACCCTCCTCTGCCCCTTATTCCAAAGGTTCTGATCAAAATAAGGGAGGAGAGACCAGAGGCCATCCGGATTGCTCCAGATTGGCCCAGACAGCACTGGTACCCCTTATTGCGCAGCCTAACCTTACAGCCCCCAAAGTAGCTTTCTCTGATCTCAGACCTCTTTACCCAGGTGATGGGGAAGGTACTTGCACCCACACTTACAGACTCTCAATCTTTCAGCATGGTTTATATCTTAAAAGCTAACAAGGAGTCCCTGTTAAGCAAACAGGTCCTAGACATCATCACAGAGGCCAGAAGGTCCAGCACCAGAAAATCATACGCAGGGAAATGGAAAAGATTCTGCTCCTGGAACCAGTCCAAAGGGGCCAGTACCTCCCATCCCACTTATTTTGGATTATCTAGCAGAGTTGCTCAATAATGGCCTCTCTTTCTCCTCTATTAAAATCCATGCCTCTGCCATTTCTGCCCATTATGCTTCAGACCCACCCCTCTCCTCTCATCCTCTGATTAAGCAATTCCTCAGAGGGACTTCTAATATCAGACCTCCCAGAAGGCCTTCCACGCCACCCTGGGACCTAAATTATGTGCTAGAAAAACTAACCTTACCTCCTTTCAAGCCTGCTGTTTCTACAGAATTGAAATACATCTCATGAAACACTTCCTACTAGCTATCACCTCATGGGAACCCCCCCAAGTCTATCTGTACCCATTCCACTAGGGCATCCTCCACTTCCACAGCCTTCCTCAGAGGAGTCCCCACCAGGAGCATCTTGGAAGCGTCCACCTGGACCTCTGTCAATACCTTTACAAAGCATTACCACCTACCTCTTTTTTTCTAAGCCTAGGGCAGGGTTTGCCTCTGCAGTTCTGCAGGGCCTACTGACCCATGCCTAGGACTCAACCTATACTTCCTCCCCTCTCCTCAGCTTTGGAAATGCTCCCACAGATGATGACTGCAACAGTGAAAAAGGAAGAACATAGTACAGTTGTGTACACTTTACCATAAATGTAGATGTTGGAGTGTATTCACTCTTGCAGTCCTGGTTTCCCTCCCTCCATCCCCCATTTAACATCTTCCCCTAGGGAGACATAAGCTTCCCACGACGACTTTTAGCCACCAGGACCACCACTTCTTATTCTCTTGTGCTTATGATGGGTTAGGGCAAGAAAAACTGATGTAATGACGTCGACTGCCGTGCTTTATATCACTGACGACCTGAGGTCAGACTACAAGCGACGGCAGCCGGGGCAAAAAACATCGACTCTAGTATTCAGGCCGACCGAGGGCTACCACAGCAGGGATAACCCACAGGTGATTACTGCAACAGTGAATACACTCGAATATCTAAATTTATGGTAAGTGTACACAACTGTACTTTCTGGTAAGTTTTATACAACTCTACTTTATGTAAGTAAAACTTACCATAGGAGTAGATTATTCTAATAGATTATTGTAGTAGCCTCACCTCCCTTGAGCCCCCTTTTCTTGCTTGTATTTTTTTGTGTTGCTAGAATGTGGATTTGTTCACCCTTCTTTGTATATACAGTGGATATAAAAAGTTTACACACCCCATGTTAAAATGCCAGGTTTTTGTGATATAAAAGAATGAGACTACAATAAATCATTTCAAAACTTTTTCCACCTTTAATGTGACTTGCACAATTCAATTGAAAAACAAACAAATGTGTTAGGAGAAAATAAATAAAAAATAAAAAAAATGTACAATATGCTGGTTGCATAAGTGTGCACACCCTTAAACTAATAGTTTGAAGCACCTTTTGATTTAATTACAGCATTTAGTCTTCTTGAGTAGGAATCTATCAGCATGGCACATCTTGACCTGGCAATATTTGCCCACTCTTCCTTGCAAAAGTGCTCCAAATCTATCAGATTGCGAGAGGGCATCCTTGTGCACAGTCCTATTCAGGTCACCCCACAGATTTTCTATTGGATTTAGCTCTGGGCTCTGGCTGGGCTATTCCAAAACTTTAATTTTCTTCTGGTGAAGCCATTCTTTTGTTGATTTGGATATATGATTGGCATCATTGTCGTGCTGAAAGGTGAAATTCCCATTCATCTTCAGCTTTCTAGCAGATGCCTGAAGATTTTGAGCCAGAAGTGACTGGTATTTGGAACTGTTCATAATTCCCTCCACTTTGACTAAAGCCCCAGTTCCAGCTGAAGAAAAGCAACCTCAAAGCGTGATACTGCAACCACCATGCTTCACCTTAGGGCTGGTGTTCTTTTGGTGATGCAAAGTGGGTTTTTTTGCACCAAACGTACCTTTTGGAATTGTGACCAAAATTTTCAACCTTGGGCTTATCAGACCATAACACATTTTCCCACATGCACTGGGGAGACTTGATGTATTCTTTTGCAAATTTTAGCCAGACCTGGATGTTTTTCTGTGTAAGAAAAGGCTTCCGTCTTGCAATCCTACCCCATAGTCCAGACATATGGAGAATACGGGGGAGTGTTGTCACATGTAGTACACAACCAGCACTTACCAGAAATTCCTGCAGTTCCTTCAGTGTTGTTGTAGGTCTCTTGACAGCCCCTCTAACCAGTTTTTGTCTTGTCTTTTCATCAATTTTGGAGGGACATCCAGTTCTTTGCAACGTCACTGTTGTCCCATATTTTCTCCACTTTTGATGACTGTCTTCACTGTGTTCCATGGTATATCCAATGCAGTGGATTTTTTTTTTACCCTTCTTCTGACTGATACCTTTCAACAATAAGATACCTTTGATGCTTTGTAAGCTCTCTGCGAACCATGGCTTTTGCTTTAGCAGGCAACTCTGTAAATGTCAGGAAAATCCTACTAGGACAGTTGAACTTTATTTGGGGTTAATCAGAGTCTCTTTAGTTGATGGCAGGTGTGTACCCAAGAAGACTGAATGCTCTAATTAAATCAAAGGGTGCTTCAACAAAGTATTAGTTTAAAGGTGTGCACACGTATGCAACCAGCCTATTGTACATTTTTTTTATTTTTTCCCTTAACAGATTTGTTTGTTTTTCAATTGAATTGTACAGGTTATAAGTCACATTAGAGGTGGGAAAAGTTTTGAAATGATTTATTGTGGTCTCATTTTTTATAGCACAAAAAACTGGCATTTTAATAGGGTGTGTAAACTTTTTATATCCACTGTAGTTACTGTTTGATTGGTTTCCCAGCATCATTATGTAAAGCTCTTGCATCCATCCTGGGCAAAAAAAAAAAAAATGATCCGAGGCTTTTTGCACTCCAGCTGTCATTTTTTGGAACTCTGCTCGAGCTCCTGACAGTTGAAGGGAGGAGAAGACACCCTTAGCTTTGTAAAGAACCTCACTTGCATTTGGGTAGCACCCATATAGCTTAGGCTACTGCAGCAGTGATCTATTAGAATATGCACTGTTATGGTAAGTTTTACATACGTGACTCTACTTTCCTCAGAATCCCCTCTTTAAGATTCCTCATTTGGAGCAGTCTTTGGATACATGGGACGGAAGGGATCCTGGCCAATCAATCCACCCTCTCAGGACAAGGAATGCATGTTGTTTTTGCTCCATCTACCTCTTGGTTGGTTCCTTTGGCAGATAATCTTGTAATCCTGGTCACCCAGAGGGCATGGCAAGAACCAGACACAACTGATGTGTTACCCCCACATACCCAATAAAATTTAACATTCTGCTGAAGATAAGCAGTGTTGGTCAAACGGTTCTGTGGTGAACTCTGTAGTTGTTGCTGTAGTCACAGGTGATTCGTCTGCTGTCTATCCCCTTATTAGAGAATATAGGGCACTTTTGCCTAGAATGATTTAAATTACTTAATTCAAATTCATATGAACTACTACCAAAGGGGTCTAGCAGAACAGGCTATGAATACTTTGGGAAAGCTGATCTCAGAGAAGACTAAGAACTGAAGATATCACTGGGGATGATGCTAAACATCAAAAATCTGTCCATATGCTTGCTTCATAACTCAGCTGACGAAGATGGGCGGCAAATAAGGGTGTCACTATGCAGTCATACTTGACATTGCTGGTGTAATTTTGTGAAGAATTTTGAGTATTTTACTGTTGCTTCCACCTGATGGTTCTGCACTTTTCAGACCTACAGAAAAGGAAAAGCTTTTGAGGTGTGAACATGAAAACAAGATGCTGTCTTCTGTAGGTGTCAGATTTGCAAGCCGTCAATGATCCTTTCACAGGAATCAAAAGGGATCTCACTTTGGTTCAAGAAACCTCAGCATCAGTTTTTTGATTCTTCCTGTATTGTGGAGGCCATGGCAAAGGTAGCTCCTTTAACAGAAGCTGGCACAGAGGTTGTGGGGTCAGCTGGTTAGGGGTCCTTTTTCTAGCAAACAGACCCTGCGTCCATAAAGGGCTGCCTGACTGTTAACTATTGGAGGCATTTGAGAGTGGGGGGATTCTGTCTCTCTCTGCTCAGATGCATTACTGGCCATTATGCAAGACAAATGGGTGAGAAAGGTAATATTCAGAGTGTATGTCATTTCCTTTGTCCAGACCCCTGCCCATAAGCTTTGGCTGCTTTCAGGCATAACCATCCCACCAATGCAAAACTGTCGAAAAGGAGATTTCCATTCTCTTTCAAAAGAGAGCCTTTCAGGAGGTCGTACCAGACCAGAAAAGGTCAGGAATTTATTTTAGATTCATTTTAGTTCCAAAAAAGAACAAGGACCTCAGGTCAGTTCTGTATTTCAATGGCCTAAATCTGAATGTCAGAAGGGACTGCATTCAGAATGGTCACAGTGCAAGCGATTCTACTATGTCTGAAAGTGAAATACTTTTTGTGCTTGATAGATGTTAAAGATGCCTGTATATTTTATGAAGGAATCCAGAAGGTTCTTGTGCTTCCAACTGAGAGGTAGTCCTTATGAATTCAGTGACTTGTCTTTCAGTCTCACTACAGCCCCCTGAATGTTCATAGGAAGTTATTAGGCTAATGGCCATAGGTTTCAAACAGTTTGTTTGAAAGCATGTATGTTAGAACAAGTTTTGGTTAAGGATGATGTTGCATTTAAAAACTGTTATATAAAGAAGCAGTCTGTATTTTAAAGTTTGGCACTTTGGAGCCTCATAGTTTAAACAAAGAACTTGAGTGGAAGGCTTTTCTGCATTAAGTGTTAATCATTAGTTTATGTTTAATTATGTTATTTAATTGATTTGATGTGATATTTGTTATTTAAAATGTAGCTTGTCCTACTGTGATGCTAACTCTGTGAAAGGCTCATTAGCCGAGGCGCTGGAGTATTAAACATTCTTGGATTTTATGCTTCTGCAGTTGGTGTTTTTCGCTTTTTTTTTTTGTGTGTGTTGTTTTTTTTTTTTAATATTTTTTTATTTGTTGTTTAGTAATAGGTCTGTAGTTCTTGGGGTCAGTGGAAGCACCACCTTTGTGCAAGGGAATAAATATGGCCATTTTCCATTCAGTTAGGACGAAGCCGGTGTTTAAACTATGATTGAAAAGAGTACCCAGTGGTGTTGCTAGTTCTTGTTGGAGCCCATGTTGGATGCAGCATGGGATGTTATCAGGTCCCATAGCTGCTGTGTTCCTGACCTTAGAGAGGGTGTTAACAACGTGGTCTTTAGAGATGCAAGGTAGGGGACAGGTGGCAGGGATGTCATGGGGGTACGTATGGCGGGGACGGGGGATTGAAGTTTTCACAGAACCTGTTAGCCATCAAGGGTAGCTATGTTCACATGCTGAGTATATGCGGTATCATTAACTACTAGTTCAGCATAAATCTGGGCCTTTCCTTTTAGGTTACGGATGTAACTAAAGAATGCTTTATGGCTGGCTTTCGTTGAGGAAGCTAATTTGGATTCATAGTTTGCTTTGGAGGACTTCACAAGAAGTCTTATTTGCTTGTTAAAGCTGATGAGGGAATGTTTCCAGTTCAAGGCTCGCTCCCACTTACTCTTAGATAGAAATTTATTCATTTTATTGTAAAGTCTGTTAATGGCAGTTGTCCACCATGCAGGCTTTGCTCTTCCTTCAGGAGCTTGGTTTGGTCCTATCAGGTGTGGCTGAGTCAATGCAGTTTTACAGGTGTTTGTATAAAGTACTGGTATAGAACTGGGCATAGTTGCCAGTTTCATGTGAGGGGGAGGTGCAGAGAAGCTATTTATACTATCCCGTAAGAGGTTATAATCTGCTTTGGAGAAGTTTTTTTAATTTAGTTGCTGTTGGGGGGGGGGGGGGGTCAGGTGTGGCAGTTACTTCAAATGAGACTGATTTGTGGTCCGATCTCAACAGGGAAGACCTCACAGTGCGGGTGCTACAGTGGTCCCCATATTGGTAAGCATCAGATCCAGGATGTTGGCATAACTTGCGAGGGTGTAAACCAGCTGGTTCAGGACACTGGAGTTAATGAAGTTGAGGAACCTTTGGGCAAGTGAGTTTTGAGCAATTTACCCAGTCAATGGATAGGTAGTTAAAGTCATGCAAAATCATGGTGTTTGGATGTATCTTGGTAGAGTCAAGTAGATCCAAATAGACAGAGTGGGTGCCCTGATTCATGGAGGGGGTCCTGTAGCTGGCAATTACTTGAATAGGTGTCCTACCAACAGTTAATTGCACCTGAAGTATCTCCAGGGAATCGTGCTGTTTGACCAATCTGGAGGTGTGTTCATCTTTATTGAAAATGAATACACAACCTCCTTTAGTTTTCATGCCTTCAGTTTGTGATTTGAACGTGTGGAAGGAAGTGTAACCCAGTATGGCTGGGGTGTTCTCCACAGCCTTCAACCAGGTCTCCGTGACTGCACAAATGTCTGCGTCTTCCAAGGTAAGGACTGCTTCCAGTGAGTGCAGTTTCATGTTAAGACTCCTAGCGTCCAGCAGCATAACCTTGAGGTTGTTTTTAGCATAACCTTGAGGTTGTTTTTAGATAGAGTTTTTACATCAGGAATTTTCTCCTTGAGCCACTGCCTAAAATGTCACTTCATGGATGGCAAGAGCCTTAGCCAGTAGCTGAAATCCCAGAGGTGACAGATGAAGACCATCTCTGGCAAAGCTTCGAGGTCTGTTGATCATGCCATCCAAGGCTGACAGATACTGGATCCCCTTAGAATGACACCAAAAACTAAGCCAATTATTTGAAGTCAGTCATTTTCTGTTTGTATTGAGGCATTATCCTAGGTGAAGGTAAAATGCTGCTTAAGGCTAGGGATATACTTCCTCAGACACACAGTCCAAGACCTCAGTCATGTTTCTCTCCATATATAGTCCAGAGAGGTACATCTCAAGTTGTTCACACCAACATGGACTATGACAGTCATAACAGTACCTGTTGTTGACAGACTTGAGTGCATGTGTGATATGGCTTATCCTGGCACCTGACTGATTCACCAGTTTATAGAGGTATTTGCAACACATTTATGACTTGAGGATACAAGTGTCCTCCCATACTTCAGTGATTGTTCATTGCAACAAACATGGTCCTTGCAGTCCCCTCAAGATTGCTTTTTTTTAGCTCTGCCTATCTTCAGGTATGTCCATCAAAAATGAAATGTATTGTCTGCAGCCTACACAGATCCTCAAATTTAACTGTTGAAATCTGGATAAAAGAAGGTTCTCCATAAGTCTTCCTACAGAAAGAGTCCTCAACATAAAAAAAAGTCCAACCTCTGCTACAAAAGGGTTTTTCCCGTGGCATCCTTAGTTATCAAAGCACTAACACTCATCTGTTGTACTTCACTCTTGTTTCCACATGAGACTCCTTCAGTGGGTGCTGTCGGCACAGTGGTACCAATTGTTAGATCTCACATCCTTGCCAATTCACCTAACTTCAACATGCAGAACTCAGCAAGTGGGTAACCCCCCCCCACATGTTCTTCTAAGCAGACCCTTTGTAATGTCGCCCCAGCAGCAGTTATGACCACAGATGCCTTCTTCCTGGGGCGGAAAAGCATTTCAGGGGGAGGATGACCCAAGGAATTTGGACATAAAAAGTGGTCAGCCTTCACATTAATATCTTGTGGATGAGGGTGCTGCTCCTGGCATTTCAGGAATTCCAAGGCACCCTTCCCTGCATAGTGATCTCTTTTTCAGACATACAACATGTTGGTAATTTGGGATATCAACAAACAGATAAGAGCCGCATCCTATCCCCTTTGTATAGAGGCTCTGAGGGTATGTCAGTGGACAATGGCTTTGTATTACTTTCTAATTGCAGCATGCATCCTGGGGGGAATCAGCTGTATAGCTGACAGGCCCAGCAGGTTTATCCTGAATGCGTCATGAGTGGTCCCGCAATCTTTCATTGGCTCAGCAGATTTTTAATCACTGGATGTCAGCCCTGATGTGATCTCCATGGGTCCTCCTCCAACACCAAATACAGTTACTTTTTTGCCCTGATACCTCCAGAGGGGCAGTCACCATGCAATGCTGTAGTCTCATTCAAGTAAATCTGTGGCAAACTCCATGGCCTTCATCAGAAATTCGTCAGTGAAAGCAGTTTGTGCTGCAGCAACATGGTCTACATTGCACACCTTTGCTAAGTATTATAAACTAGATGTGGTATCCAGATCCAGAGATGTGTTAAGGCTAAGAGTCCTGGTTGTTGGTCAGATTGGATCTGACAGGTAGCTCCATAACCCATAGTAGTGTTGGCTGGACTAGGAAGAAAAAGATCCAGCATTACGGTAAGTACATAGCTTCTGATTTCTCACAACAAAGACTTGAAAATACTACTGTTTTCTGGACCACTTAAGTCTGCTTATATCATTTCTGGCTTTGGTATGAGACTTGCTTCAGCATATTGAGTGCCAAAGACTTCAGGCTGATACACACTTATACTGTCAAGTAGAACTTCCTATGGAATTTTTGTACTGGTGCAGTGATCTCTCTGAAGATCTAACATTATGGATGTCTATAATCTCACAGATTGGATTTTGCTTTGATGTGGCCAGAAGCCACATTTTTGGCAGTCTATCAGGGACTAAGGGTCCTTATTTTTTTTACTTTCTGAGAACATTACTTAGGATTTTGTCCTAGTGTTAATTACATGGCATAGAAGCTGTTTCAGAGTAAGACAATGTAAATATGTTCGTACCCATCATATCAGTATCTTCCCTGTGAGGGGGTCTTGTTGCTGTAAGGGTTGATCTGAAGTAGTTAACTTCATTTGATCAGCAACCTGTGGGTATCGGATCTGATTCGGATCCGAGCCGGCAGCTTTCCTAGCAAAAGATCCGAGCTCCAAGCTCCTCCCCCTACCCATAATGCACTGTTACCTCCCTCTAACCCCCAGATCTCGTTTGCCGCGGCTTCTTGAAGCATCTGAGAACGAGCTCCTAGCATTGGGTTTTGTGAGTTGAGTAGATTATTTAACTTTTTTCCCTTAAAATCACTGTATTCTGAGTGTGTGTGGTACCCTTTTTCTCCCTTAATCTATCTGGGTAGTTTATCTTTAGTTTTATCTTTAGTTTAGTGTAGATTTTAAATCCCCTCCCCCCTTCTGTCTGTGTGTGAAGGTGTGTGAGCCTATTCCTGTCAGTATGTCTGAGGGCCCAAAAGCGATTTTTTCTAAATGCTCCGAGTGTGGCCATAAGCTGTCCCCAGCAGATGGCCACACTCAGTGCGTTATTTGCCTGGGTGTGGACCATCTCTCTTCAGGCTGCACTATCTGCGCAGCCTTCAACCCCAGGGCTTTGAGGGATAGGCGGACTAAGCTAGTCCTCGCGGGCCTTTTGCCCCTGGATTCGGCTTTGTCCTCTCCCCTTCCGTGGCGCCAGCCGTGGCTGCCCCACTGACCATTCCTGCTCCCCTGGCCGGGATTCAAACTCCCTCTTCGGCTCAGGAAGAAAGGGACTCGAGAAAAAAGGATCAGAAGGATAAAGAGCGTGAGAGGGACAGGCATCGTAGCCACAAGAGGTGGGCCAATTCATCTCCCTCGGCCCTGCCATCTAAGCAGCTTGCCTCCCCTCTTAAGGTCTCCGGGTCTTCCCCCTCCAGGCTTCGTTCTCCACGTTTCTCCCCAGAGCCAGAGGAGGAGAACCGGTTACCTTCGAGGTCGTCCAGGCGACCTTCCCGGCCAGCCTTGGCAGCCTCATCCAGGTCAACTAGAAGTTTATCTGACGCGGACATGGATTGGATGATGCGTCGATTCTTCAGGCCCAGCTGCAGATGGGAGTGCTCTTGCCTCCCTCCCCTGCCGGGGGGGAGCTCTACCCCATTTTTCGCCCCCATTGCTCCTTCTCCGACTCGCTACCGGGGTTCGGAGCTATTGGATCCGAGTAGCTTCGGAGCCAGGGTGGTGTCGGCGCCAACAGTGTTTCCTACTTCGGCGCCGACTGTACCTTCGAATTTGTCGGATCCATTTTCGGATCAGAGCTCTCAGGGCCGTGAGATGAGCGTCAGATCCAGAGGGGTTAGTGTGCCTTCAGCTGTGTTGAGGTCGGATCGCACTGCCCTTTCGGATCCGATCGGGCTCTCTCCAGCGCCAATCCATGCGCTGGATCCGAGGGGACTGCTTTCGGATCCTAGGGAAAGCAGCTCACCCTCGGCATTCAACGTCGTGGAGAGGGTCCTTTTGAGGGATTCGAAGTCCCAGGCTCTTGTACGGATCCACCCGCCATTCCCTCTCAGACGGGCTTGTCTTCCATCATCCGGCCCCAGGGACAGCCTGCGCCTACGTCCCAGATGGTTCCCATGGAGGAACAGGACATTGTTGGTGAGCCCTCCTCGGACAGCCCCCCCAAGGAGGTCCCTCACAAACGAAAGTGCAAGAGGAGGCACTTGGACTCACCAGAGTCCCTCACAGAAGACACGGACTTGGAGGAAGGGGAAGGTTCCCCCAGGTCACCCCCCCGAAGACGTCTCTTTTGGAGACATTATGGAAATGCTTCGTATTAGAGGTGGGTGGTCAGCCCAAAAGCCTTCCTCAGACGAGTCTGTCTTTCTGGAGGCGTTCGACGCAGGCCCATCTACCTCTTGGATGTCCCCTCCCTCCGATCCAATGGTGGACCTCATAACTACCAGGGCATGGAAGGAGCCGGACACTGTGGAGCCAATACCCAAGAGACCGGACAAGATTCTCAGTCCCCCCACAGACAGGACAGTTTGGAGAAAAGGTGCCCCTGTAGATGCCATGGTGGTGGCGGCTGCCACTAAGAAGGAATTAGCACAGGAGAGTTCCTCGGTACATCCTCCAGACAAGGAGTCTCGGACGATGAACCCCTTCGGAAAGCGGATGTTCGCTTCAGCGACCTTCTCTGTAAGGTCACTGAACTATATGGCACACGTGATTCGACTCCAGCGGGACCTAATCAAAGAGTATGCTGGGTCACCGCCAGAATCCATGTCGGCCGAGGACAAACGGACCTTCTCGGCGTGAATGGCCACTCTTACGTCTATCACAAACACCTCTATGCGGCTTCTCTCCCATGCCATGGAGGGAGCGGCTAGAGCCAGTGGAAAAGGCATTGTCGTACGACGACAGGCCTGGCTCCGTCTCTGCGACTTTGCGGAACCCTTGAAGGTGTCCTTCGCGAACGCCCCCTTTGACAGTTCTACGCTTTTCGGCAAAACCGTCCGCGATACGCTACTCCAGAGCGAGAAGGACGGGAAAATGTCTGCCATCAGGATCCACTTCTTGGCTCCTCAGAGATCCTTCTCCAGGAACCAAAGAGGACAGAAGAAGATGTGGTTCCAGAAATCCCAACAATCCCGTTTCGCTCTGGATCCCTTGTCCTTCAGAGGCAGAGGAGGACAGGGTGGACACCGGCCCAGAGGCAGAGGGGGGCTGAAGAATTTCAGGTCGAGGGAACCCTTTTCCGATCGACCCGCGCAGCAACCCTGAGGGGTTGCCCGACTGCTCCTCTCTGGAGGCAGTCGGGGGGTGCTTCTCGGAGCATCTAGCACATTGGGAGTCCATTACGACAGATCGCTGGGTGCTCCGGATCATATCCAGAGGTTACTCAATTCCATTCCTAAATACTCCTCCCCAGTCGGGGCGCCTCCCCGATGTACCACCCAATCAGAGGGAGGTAGGCAGCCTTCGAAATAAAAGAGCTACTAGAAAAAAGAGACATCCAGCATGTCCACCCCGGTCAATCCGGATCAGGCTTTTACTCCAGGTTCTTTTTGGTGCCAAAAAAGACGGGGGACTTACGGCCAATTCTCGACCTGTCCACACTGAACCTGTCAGTTGCCAAAGAGAAGTTCCGGATGGTCACCATTCAATCTATTCTCCCACTGTTACAGGAGAAAGACTGGATGTGCTCCATAGACCTCAAGGATGCGTACTACCATGTTCTAATGGACAGGCGATCCAGGAGGTTTCTCCGCTTTCGGCTGGGAGCCAGCCACTATCAGTTCAGGGTCCTACCCTTCCGTCTCACCACAGCTCCCAGGGTGTTCACCAAGGTCATGGCAGTTGTAGCGGCCCACCTGAGGCTTCAGGGAATACAGGTCTTTCCTTACCTGAACGACTGGCTCCTAGCCGCCCCCACCAGGCATCTACTATGTTTAGCAAGAGACTATTTCCTACATCTCGCCCACTATCTAGGGATCACGATCAACCACAACAAAATCCTCCCTTCAGCCTACTCAAATGTTGGATTTCATAGGGGCCAGGATAGACACAATTCAGTTCAAAGTCTTTCTGATGTCGGACAGACTTCGCAATCTAAACCTCCATGTTTTGGCTCTTCTTCAGTCCTCGGCCCCTCCAGCGGAGTTAGTCCTGAGGGCTCTGGGGTCCATGGCAGCGGCCATCAACCTGTCTCCACTCGCGCATCTGAATATGAGGATTCTCCAATGGACCTTACAGGTCCAGTGGTCCATTCTGCTTCATCATTTATCTGCCCCTATTCCTCTCAGCAGGGTTTGCAGGGAATCTCTACTTTGGTGGCTCTATTCCAAGCACCTCCGGGAAGGGCGCCCCTTCTCCATGTCCCCACCCCAAGTCACAGTGACCACGGACGCGTCTTGCCTCGGTGGGGGGGGGGCATTGCATGGGCAGAACCGTCCAAGGCACGTGGACTCACACAGTGGACTCACACAGAGACCTTTTTGCATATCAATGTCCTGGAGATGAGGGCAATGTTTCTAGCGTTGCAGGCTCTCCATGCCCTTCTTCCTCTAGGGACTATTGCAGTTCAAACAGACAACATGTCAGTGGTCTGGTACATCAACAAGCAAGGGGAAACCAGATCTTACCCACTTTGCCGAGAGGCCATGAGAGTGTGGGAATGGGCGATATCCACCAACCGCTTTCTCATAGCAACGCACATACCAGGTCGGTCAAACATTCTTGCGGACAAGCTGAGTCGGACTATCCTCTCATCCTACGAGTGGTCTCTGAACACCTTAGTAGTGAAACAGATCTTCCTCAGATGGGGTCAACCTTGCTGCGATCTGTTCGCGTCGCCTTTGAACGCAAAGTGCAGCGAGTTTTTCACTCTGATTCCCCCACCAGGGGAAAACCCCAGAGACGCTCTGGTTCATGCTTGGCCATCCAGTCTTCTTTATGCTTATCCTCTTCTTCAGTTGATGACAAAATTCTTGCAGAAAGCTCATTGGTTGGGGAGCAGAGTTATCCTCATAGCCCCATTCTGGCCTCGTCAAACATGGTTCCCATGCCTACGGTCTCATCTAGTGCATCCTCCCTGGATCTTAGATCCCCTTCCAGATCTGATTTCTCACCCCCTGGGATTGAGGACCCCCAACCTGGACAACCTCAAGCTCTCGGCTTGGTTGATCCAGTTCTCTTGATGGCTAAGACTCCCAGTATCTCATCCTCAGTTAAAGCTATTCTGGTGGCCGCTCATAAGCCTTCTACCAGAAAAGTCTACAAGTGTAAATGGAAATGTTTTTCTATCTGGGCGGAGCATAGGAATTTGGACCCTTTTACGGCTCCTATTCTAGCAGTCCTCGATTTTTTTTTATCCCAAATCTTCCATCAGGGGGCTAGTTCTTCAACTGCTAAAGTTCAGTTGGCAGCAGTTTCCCACTTTCACATTGGAAACAAATTTGGCCCCCTAGCATCATCTAAGATCTGCAAGACCTTTCTGAAAGATACCTTTCTTTTGAAGACCCCCTGTTAAGGAAGCAATTCCTCCATGGGATTTAACCCTAGTTCTCCAGGCTCTGACTGGTCCCCCTTTTGAGCCCGCAGCTTCAGTTGACCTGAAGTATGCATCTTGGAAAACTGCCTTCCTGATTGCTATTACTTCAGCTAGAAGGATATCGGAGCTTCAGGCTCTTTGCAGTAAGCCCCCATACATCATTTTTCATAAAGACAGAGTTTCCCTCAAGACTAGCCCCTCTTTTCTGCCTAAAGTGGCTTCCGAAGACAACATCAACCAATCTGTCAAACTACCGGTCTTCTTCCCTAATTATCACAACAAAGGAGAGTATAGACTCCATTGCCTGGATGTACATAGACAGTTACGATTTTACTTACACAGAATGGCTGTTTTTCGAAAATCAGAACAGCTCTTTGTTTCATTTGCTAAGTCCTGTCTGGGTAAACCAGTGACAAAGGTAACCTTAGCTAGGTGGATTTCACAATGCATTCTTCTCGCATACAGAAGCTCTGGTCGACCTGAGCCCGTGTGGGTTCGGGCACATTCTACCCGTTCTGTGGCTACTTCTGCGGCCTTCTGGTCGAGGGTCCCTTTGGATGACATTTGTTCATTTGCTACTTGGGCTTCCTCTCACACTTTCATTACACATTATAAATTGGATCTGATTTCCAGAGGAAGGGCGTCCTTTGGCTCTGCAGTGCTCCGGAATATCCTCCCATAAGGGCCTCCCAAGTTGTTGGTAGCTGGGGACTCTGTCCCACAGGTTGCTGATCAAATGAAGTTAACTACTTCAGATAAAGAAGTTATGTACTCACCATAACGTTCCATCTGAGTAGGTAACTTCATTTGTCTGCAACCAACCCTCCCTCCGTCCCCCTGACCTGTAGTTCATCCTTGAAGGATCATGGTATGTCACTTCCCAGATGACATCAGGTTAGGACGTTCAGGTAGTTTTCCTTGTGTTATGGTAGTATTCTAGGATACTATGGCAAACTCGATCTGAGGGTTAAAGGGAGGTAGCAGGGCATTATGAGTAGGGGAGGAGCTTGGAGCTCGGATCTTTTGCTAGGAAAGCTGCCAGCTCGAATCCGAATCGGATCCGATACCCACAGGTTGCAGACAAATGAAGTTACTTACTCAGATGGAACGTTATGGTGAGTACATAACTTCTTTTTATACACCACGGTCTTATCTTACCAGAGTGCATCCAAAAGGTCAACTACTACTTGGGATTTCTGTACCTCACTTGTTTACCATCTATGTTTAGAAAGAGCTGGGGAAAGGGTAGGAAGCACTCTGGGGGCTGATAGGGTAGACTGCTTAAGATGTTGGAGGGGTACTTGCCATAATATAGTTTTATGTCTGAGACAGCCTGGCAGGAGACATTAGGGGATCTCAAGGACTGTGCGCTCATGATAACTAAGAATGACAGCCAGAGGGCTAAGTGGAGTCTTGGGAGAAAAATAATTTGTTAAACTGTGCAGTTATCAATAACAAAAATAAATGTTACTGCTATAACTGCTGCTTGGTTTACCTGTTCCATACATCAGGATAATAGTTGCCTTCTCTGTTTTATCTCAGTTTCAGTTAATTATTATTTTTTGCCACTAAATTTGGGTTAACAAGACAAAAAATTTGTCAACTTATAGTTTGATTTTAGCAAGAAGGCTTCATAACTGAAAATATTTATAAAAATTTTGGTAATTGGTAAGTTACCTAATTTGTAGAAATTACTTAATATAGCGTGTTACAAATGAAAACAGCAAATTTGATTACTTTATTCACATTAAGTGTTTGTTATGTTTCATGCTGAGTCTTATGTGACTTTTCTCTGCTACACGGTCAGAATTCGTAGGATCTATTAGTATCTCAAACATTTGTGTGTGTTTGTTGCTGCTCCATACCGCCAAGAAACAGGATTTGAAAGGAAATATCTTTATGATCAAATGTCAGTGAAAGTAGGTATACTTGGTGATGTTTTGGGTTTGAATTCTGTTTAAATCTTCAAGGTTCAGTTTTTGTATATATTCTGTACCAGATTTTGATATATGTGTTTGTACTGTTTGTTTATGCTGTGTGTTCGACTTGTATATTGCAATGTTCTTGGATGTGTACTGTTCACTGGATCCTTATTTAAGTAATGAAAAAGCAGTAAAACTCACTTCACGTACAAAAAAAAAATCTAGCCAAAAGTTTTTGAATTTAGAATTTTTTTTGTAGTTTTATTGCAGGATACATTTTCTTTTTTACCCGAGTCTTATTCTCAAGGTTAATGAGGTATTGCACTTTGCAAATGCAGAATATTCCGAGTTTATTTAAAGTATAAATGTTTATCTCCATTACTATGCATATTTACATAATAAATATCACTTTCCTGTCCTGATACAGAGACTAATGGAGATCAATTACTTGGGCAGTGTGTATGCCACCAGGGCAGTCATCGCAACCATGAAGGAGAGGAGGATGGGGCGCATTATATTTGTGTCATCTCAGGCAGGTCAGCTGGGGCTGTTTGGCTATACTGCTTATTCTCCTTCCAAGTTTGCTCTTCGAGGCTTGGCTGAATCCCTGCAAATGGAGGTAGCGTGTCCAATGTATTGGTTGTTAAATGTTTTTTTTACTGCAGTCATTCACTTACGACATTAGCTTTATTGATTTTTGTCATTACTTCATAGGTCTGAGCATTTCATTTTTTGTCAGGTTACAATTTTTTAGCCTTATCTTCATAAAAATAACTACAGATAGCAAGTGACAAATGTTTTCTTCATGTAAGAAAATATACAAATTAAAAATTAAACTCTGAAGATTTAGAAAAGTCACATCATAAATATGCAGCTCATTTATTTGTGCAAGTAGTAATTTGATTGTTAGTGCATAACTGAATTTAAGAAATGCAACCAGTGACACTTTCTTGTAAAGAAATATTAAATCTGGCGTTAAGGTGGACCCTTCTTGATGGATCCTATAGCTTGAGTTTTTATCCTCTCCACCAATTAGAATATATTTGTCTGGAATTTTCTGTGCTCCTGAATGGATACGGACCATGTTGATGCATACCATGATGTCACATAATGACTGTGTAAGCGTACACTGTGCCCACCAGTTTTTTGTTGCTACTCACACAGTTTGAATTTCAGTCCTTGCTCTCTCTGGTCAATATATCCTCTGTCTGCATGCCCCTTGCATTTATTTTAGATACTCCTAGTTTATGAAGTTCAAGTAAAGATGGAATGAAAGTCCCTTGTAGAATTGGTAAGATGATTCCCCTTGTTGTCCAAGGGGGTAGCCTAGATTTTCTGCAGCTAGAATGTTGATATTTACATGGGTCTAGCCCCCAAGAAGTTAGTCTGCCTTATCAATTATCTGTTCAGACTCTTGGGGTCAAAGACTGGATCTCATTCTTGTCCTCAGTTTCCATGAGGACATGAGGCTTGGAAGAGGTGCACACCCAGTTACCATCCTTTGGGGTGGTTGCATTCTGTTTGCCAGTGCTAATTTTCCCATCCCGATTGGCTTGGTCCTCTTTCAACTTAACAGGGAACAGCCACTTGAGTCATCAGGTCTTGATCACTGATACTTTGGACTGAGTTTGCTTGTAGGTCTTTCTACCGAACCCAGCTATACTGGTTGACTGTGATGAAGGAGGAGGAGTCATAGCATGAGCCCTTGTTTGGGGTTGTGGTCCAGGCTTGAGTGATTGAGCACTTGTTTGGCTCTTGATAGAAGCTAGAGTTGCCAGTGTGGGACTTTACCCTTGGTGACTTCAGTTCATGGAGGCCTCAGATGCTGCCTTTGATATATGCTCGCCCATAAACAGGCCCTCCCATTCTCAACACCCTAAGTATGTCTGTCATGTGCTCACATAAGTAAAAGCAGATTTCTGATTGCAGAATGTTTGGAGGGCTTTGGACTGTCTTTCCTCTTTCAGCTCCCTTGGGGGATCCAGTGAGGCAGCATCTGAGACTTAAGCCTCCTGCCACTCCTTTTTGAGCTATTAATTTTCAAGAGGCCTTCTAATCCTTAAGTATGGTATAGCTTTTTTCCCTGGATACCTCTTTGACCTGTCATCTGGATGCAACAGCATTGTTGGCATGGAACCCCTGTATGTGGAGGCTGCGTGAGAAGTCTTGAGGCATCTTCATTTGCCCGAATCACCTTTAAGTGAGTTGATGCTTGCTCTCCACCTTCTGTGTATATGGAGTAAGGTTTTGTCTAACCAACCCAAAGCTTACATTCATATGGTTGTGACAGGCCCACATGCCCTCCCTCCCTCCTATTTGAAGAATAAAGAGACCTGTGAGAGGGCTATGTTTGACAGAAAGATGTACTATTCTGTCATGCTGTGGCTTAGAGATGTCAGCTATATGTCTGATCTTTCCAGGTTCCACTCCTCCTGGGATTTTGTTTGAAAACTGCTTAACTGCTTGCTGTTTGGTTTGAGGTGAAGTTTATGGCTAGGGCAGTATTATATGCATAGGTATGTGTGAAAGTGAATATGTAATTCATTAAGGAATGCATGACTGCTGGGGCTGGTGTGACATGAAACCTTGCATTCTGAGTCAGTCTGCAGTAAAAGCTGTCCTGATGATCACTTTTCATTTTTAAACACCTCTTAGATGTTAAGCATTAGATCACTGTTCAGTAATCTAAGCTGTATGGGTTATATCCTGCCAAGAATATGACCAACAGGCTGGCTGTTCAGTCCTTAAGGGTGCCTTACAAGTGCTCTAACTGCCAGGCTGCCAAGCAGAGCACCATAAAATGGTAATGAGTATGCAAAAATCTTCAGAGCTTTCTTGCCATTGAATTGCACTCCTGCAAACTTCTTGGAACTGACATTCGGCTAGAGATCATTTATGGCTGGGAAAATAAGTTCCATTCAGCAGAAGTCCTTCCACTATTTTTGTAAAACTGTTATTTACACTAGGAAACTTTTTTTTTTTTTCTTGGGGGGGGGGGGTGGCTTTCATTTGCTACAGGATGATTTTATTACTGTGAATGTTAGTGGAAAGGTATTTAGTTTTAATCTGTTTTTTTTAGCTTCTTGTACTATTTTTGGATAGAATATGTGTTAGGTGCAAGACTAGTGCTTGTAGGGACTATCAGGGTGTATTACTTCAAACACACCTTTGTATCTTGCACAGAGTTTACCAACTCATACAGGCTCCTTTCATCATATTTTAGGCTTCCTTCATTGGCTGGACGTATGGGTATACCATATTCCTCTGTTCTTCCTTCCCCCAGCCACAAGGAAAAGAAAGTTGTCAGGCTGACTCCAGCTGTGCCTAAACTGCCGAAGGGTGACTTTGTTGCATGTTGGATTTGGCTCCTCAGACAGCTCATCATTTCTCCTCAGCCCTTCTGGTATAACCACTGGAACTGTGAGGAGGAGGTTTGCTAGGTTGCATACTCAAAACCTTCCTGAGGATGTTAAAGCTGAAATTTTGAGTTTTGCCTTAAGACCATCTGCTTCAGGGGTCATTTAAAAAGTGTGATGTCAGCAGTAAGCTGATTCAAGGAGTTTCTGATTTTCCACCCTTCTTTCTCCAAGTTTGTCAAGGAGTTTAATGCTACATCTCCAGCCTTTTTCAAGAAGGAAAATAAGCCATCACAGCAAACTGCTAGTAAGAACATTTTAAAAGTAAAGGCAGGGAGTTACTAAAAAGAAAGAAGAAATCCTCTAGAACAAAGGACAGTCTAACAAGCCTGAATGACTACCTTCAAGATTCCTCTCCCCTTCTCAGTGTGGCAAACATTTAATCCTTCCAGAAAGTAAAAGCCTCCATTTTGTTGTGTTTGGTAACAGATAGTTTCAGACAAATGGTTTCTAAAAGTAACTCATCTAGGTTACATATGTCAATGGGAGTGTCTCCCCTCTTTTCAAGGGATTCGCTGTTATCTGTGAGATCAGACTCCTCATTTTCCTTGTGTCATTCATCAACTGCTAACTCGGGGGATGATAGAAATGGTCCCCCCACCCGCTCAGCTAGAAGAGTTTTATTCAAAAATGTTTCTGGTGCCAAAAAATATATTTTTTTATACCAGTTCTGGATTTCTAAACCAGTTTGTGATAGTGCCCAAGTTCAAAATATTAACCCTTCACAATTTGTTACCTCCTGTTCCACATTTGAGTTGTCTGGTGACCTTGTATTTAAATTATGCTCATCACCATATTACTATAGCTCCAGATTTTAGGCATTTCTTAAAGTTTTCTGTGTCTGAATTACAGTATCAGTTCTCTGCATTACCATTTGGCCTATCCACTGCTCCAAGAGTATTTATAACATGTTTAGCTTCAGTGACAGCCTACTGCAGATTACAGGGTATTCACATTTTTCCTTAATTAGATGACTTGTTTATCTTTGCAGAACCTTTTTCAAAAGTGTCAAAGGGTCTTTTACTTGTGTGAGAGATCACCTATTGAGTTTTTAGGAGGACATAAAAAAGTCTTGCTTAACTCTTTCTCACAGGACTGTTTTAACAGGGTGTCCTGTAGATGCCTTAGTTTGTTTTCTTCCACAGTTTTTACATCTAGTTCTGAGTTTTTCCACACAGACTGCTCTCTCGGCCCGGGAGTTTCCCAAGATTCTTGGTCTCATGGTGTCTGTGATTCTCATGGGAACTGGCAAGACTCACATTTGAGAAAAATTCAGTGGTACCTAAAACTCTGTATAGTTCCAACATGCAGTATCCCGTGATATTCCAGATTTGAATTTTGGAGTTTGTGAAAAGGGAGATTCTTTGGTTAAGAGACCAGTTCAAGCAGAATCCAGGTTTTCCATTTTCCCTTCCAGCTCCAGCACAGTCTATAACAGTAGATGTCTTAAACTTTGCTAAGAAAGCAGTATCTAGGAGGGTAAAAGTGCAAGGTCTTTGGAACAGAAGGGTCAGACCAAAACAGATAAATATAAGAGGATAACCATCTGAAATGCCAGGACCCCCTAGAGAGAGTTCTGAAACATGGAAATTGAATAGCCGAAAGAATGGACTTACATATTCTAAGTCTGAGATGCCAAGTCTCTAAGTATTCCCTTTTCTCTGAGGTCACTCAAGAAAAAGCAGTTGGTGCTCTCCACTAAAGGTCACACCTCTCTGCAATAATCCAAAACAGCAGTAATCAAACGAAGAGAGTACTTGAAACCACCAGGCCATTGTAAATATTTTAATAAAACACGAAGAAACACAGATAAAAACATGAGCGCTTTCGGGCTTAGCCCTTTATTAGACTAAAAACCTTCATTAAAAATAGCATTTTATACACATTTGTTAAAACTCATATCCAGTCAATCAGTGATACCTAACCTGCCTCTTTTTAAGTGCTGGTTTTAAAGGGATAAGACCATTCAGCGGCAAATTCTATTATCCATTTCATCTCATTAAATTCAGTTAAATTGACCAAATCCCCTCCTCTGGTACCCATTTTAACTTTCTGTATAACCATAAATAAAAAATTATGATTTGGGTAACTCTTCACATGTTGATATAGAGCATTATGTATATCCTGAAGACGTATGGCTCACATATGTTTTAAAATTCTCTCTTTCAATTTAAAGTTCGTTTTGCCTATATAATAACAGGAACATGCATTACAGTGAGCCAAATAAACCACATCTTTTGTCTGACAATCTGCATAAAGATGAAAATCATATCTTCTATTAATCACTGGATGCACAAAATAATTAATCAGAAGTTGTTAGTCTTCTTCCTATTCATCACTGATGGGAGTCTGCCTTATACCAAGCTTGTGTACACCAAAAACTCCTGAGCTAAGCTGCTACCCAAAATGCCCTTCACTCAGTTCTCAGATCTTGTTTGCCGCACAGCCATATAGCAGCGTTTCACGGAGCTCTCCAGCTAAGTGCTATATTTTTCAAATTGTATAAGCATTTGTGAGTTCTTTTCTGTCAAAATATTATTTTTCTCTATTTTCAAACTCAGCTCTACCCACAGGTATCTCTTTTATCATACCATTGTTGCTATTTGCCCTTTTTACCCTTGTGGTATTCCCAATACCATTGTTGGTATTTCCCTCTCTCTCTAACTTTTCTTTCTAGTTAGCGTTGTGTATGTTATTGTTATGTCTGAAAAGAAAGGGACTACGGGGTTTAAACACTGCTCTTCTTGCAGTGGTAAACCCCTGAATAATGATCTTCATGAGGAATGTGTGTATTGTTTGGGGGTTCTGCACTTATCGGCGAAACCTCCCTGTGACATTTGTGCCAGCTTCAGTCAGCGGACGCTGAATGAAAGACGAAACAAGTTAATCCTCAAGGGCCTGCTTCCTTCTCCTTTTTTGGAGGCTATTTTTGCTTCAGAGGTCTCATCCCCTCCTTCTGTGGACAAGAAACATCCTCGTTATGACCCCTCTTCACCGGCCAGTGAAAGGGGCAAGACTCATAAGCACAAGGCCCATAAGTCTTCTACCGAGCATCGAATCACCTCCTCGGTTCTGACCACCTCAGCTCTGAGTTTGGCTCCAGTGGTTCATACAGAAGTTGCTATGATCGCCTCGTTGGTGCCGGTCCCGGCACCAATGACTATGGCTCCCACTGCAACTTCGGTTCCTGTCAGTTTGCCTGCCTTTACCTTGGCACCGACGTCCATCTCCGCTCCGACGGTTCCAACAACATTTTCGGAGCCGCTATTGACCTCCACCCCAACTGTGACTTCGGCACAGATTATTCCCCTGCTACCGGTTTCTAAACTGGAATCCTTGGTGCCATTTTTCAATCCACCACGGACCCAGTACTCCCAGTCTGCGGATCCATTTGCCGGACATGGCTTCAGCCCCTTTTTGGACCGGCCAGATCCCCCCTCAGGGGCGTCAGTAAGGTCCACCAGGAGCCTGTCTGAATTGGATGTGGTGTGCCTCTTTGATCAGCTGCTGACCGCGTGGGGAATTACAAATTTTCCTAGAGGCCATCCCACTCCGGGTTTTGGGTCCATTGCCCCAGCAACCCCCACGTATTCTCCTCCCTTGGACCCCTCATTTCTGAGGCTCATATTTCCGACGTCTATGAGAGGACCCCTTGCCTTGGTGCTGACAACGATGGTGTCTGAGGCCCCTTTGGGTGTCAGTTCTGTCAGAACCCACCCTTCCTCAATCTCATACTTGGGGAGGGTGGAACCCTCGGTTCCGGCTACGGTTCCAGTTGTGTCACCAGTTCCGTCTTTGAGTCCTAGGGTGACTCACGTCCAGTTTTGCTTGAGGCTCTGTCCCCGGGAGCGGACCGCGTGGAGCGAGGTGAGACTCTGGTTCCGGGCTCCCATTCCTCTTCAGGTAGGTCTGCTTTCTGGATGATTGAGAGGGTGCTTGCTTTGAGCAATTCCCCTATGTCGGAACTACCACCCATTCCCTCTGAGCTGCAGCTATCAAAGACCACCCCCCACCCCTCAGGACTCTGAGAGCACAAGACCCAGGAAACCCCTGTACAGGGTATTTCCCTTTCTGAGTCTTCTTTGGATGCTCCCACTGAAGAACCCTCTCGGAAACAGGCGTGTAAGAGGAAACACATGGACTCCCCAGAGGAGTCCCTCATGGAAGACATGAACTACAATGACGGGGAAGGGTCCCCACGGTCACCCCCTGACGATGTCTCATTTGGCGACATCCTGGAAATCTTCAAGCAGAGAGGTGACTGGAAGCCCTCCAACCCTTCCTCAGAGGAATCCGTATTCCTGCAGGCCTTCCGCTCGCGGCCCTCTACTTCTTGGGTGACCCCCCCGCCGATGAGTTAATTAAGCTCATCGTGCAGTGGGCATGGAAGAATCCCGACACCGTTGAGGCCATCCCCAGGAGATCAGATAAGATACTGTCCCCTCCAGAGGATCAACCACATTGGTCTAGTGGTTTGCCAGTAGACGCTATGGTGGTGGCGGCAGCCACGAAAAAGGACCTTGTGGAGGAAAGTCCTACTGTCTACCCGCCCAACAGAGAGTCCCATGCGGTGGACAGGTTAGGGAAGCGAGTTTTTGCTTCAGCGACCTTTGCTGTCAGTTCTCTGAACTTTTTGGCACATTTTACAAGGCTGCAGAGAGATGTCATCACTGAGCTCTCTGGAACACTCGCGGGTCAAGTTTCGGATGGAGCACGTGATAAAGTTGCTTCCCAACTTTCCACCCTAGAGTCAATTTTCAATTCGTCCATGAGGTTGCTGTCCCATGCAACTGAAGGGGTGACTAGAGCTGCAGGTGCAGGTGTAGTTATGAGACGTCACGCCTGGATGCGCATTTGTGACCTCGCGGACTACTTCAAGTCTTCCTTTTTAAACGCCCCTATCAAACCATCAGCTCTGTTTGGTTCTAAGGTCAAGGACACATTAGCCAGGTGCGAACAAGACGGGAAGACCTTGACTGATGTGGGCCTGCATTTTTCCAAACCTCAATGTTCCTTCTCCAGGAACCAGAGGAGTGGAAAGATGTGGCACAAAAAGTCTCAAGGTCCTTTCCGTGAGGCACGTGGTGAGGACTCCCCCAGAGGCAGAGGGGGTTCCAATAATGGAAGATGCCCCTTTAAGGGCAGAGGGGGTCCCCAAAAGCAGGACTCCAGAGATTCTTTCTCGGAAGACCGTATCAGCGCTCCTGAAGAGCTGCCCGATTGCTTTCCTCTGGAAACAGTCAGGGCTCATTTCTCTCTGCACCTAGCTCTCTATTACAAATGATCAATGGGTGCAGAAACTAATTTCCAGAGGCTATCGCACCCCCCCCCTAATATCTTACACAAGACCTCCGAGATCCCTTCCCGATGTTCCACCCAGTCAAAGGGAGGAGGTACCTTCCGAAATAAAAAAGCTATGTCAAAAACGAGTCATCCAACAGGTCTCCCCAGACCAGTGCGGATCCTGTTTTTACTCAAGATTCTTTTTAGTGCCAAAAAAGACCGGGGACTGGAGGCTCATTTTGGATCTCAGCCAGCTAAACAAATCAGTGGTTCAGACCAAGTTCCGCATGGTCACGATTCGATCCATCCTCCCTTTTCTTGGGGAGGGTGTGTGGATGTGCTCAATAGACCTCCAGGATGCGTATTACCACACAAAAATGGACAAACGTTCCAGGAGTCTCCTTCGCATCCGGCTGGGAGCCAATCATTACCAATTCAGAGCCTGCCATTTGGTCTCTCAATGGCCCCCAGAGTGTTCACGAAATGCGTAGCAGTGGTCACAGCTCATCTGAGACTTCAAGGATTCCAGGTGTTTCCGTATTTAGATGTTTGGCTCCTCTCTGCCCCCACCAGGTGTCTCCTGGTCAGGGCCCTCCGCTACACTCTATTACTAGCGGAGTTGCTGGGCATCACCATTCACTGGGAAAAATCCAACCTTCAGCCCTCACAACAATTGGAATTTATAGGGGCAGTACTCAACACTCAAACAAGTCTGGTCTCTCTTCCCTCTCACAGGCTTCAGAGATTAAGGGCACAAGTTCAAGTGATACTCTGTCGAAGAAAGGTGTCTGCAAGGGAAGTTCTTCAGGCTCTTGAGTGTGTGGCGGCGGCCATCCCAATTGTTCCCGTAGCCAGATTACATAAGAGACTGCTACAATGGCTCCTTCTGTCCCAGTGGATATCCAGTCTTCATCCCCTGACCTCACAGATTCTCATCATCAACTCCTACAAACAAGATCTCCTCTGGTGGATGAGTACAGATGAAAATCTTTGGTGTCATCCCTTCCAGGCTCCCGAACCCAGCGCCACAGTGACCACGGACGCTTCCCTGATAGGGTTGGGGGGGCCACTTCCAGGGAAAGTCAGTCCAAGGCACGTGGTCCAGCATGGAGGTCAACTTGCATATCAATGTCCTGGAGTTGAGTGGTGCTATTGGCATTGCAAGCATTCCATCCACTCCTTCCGTCAGGAACGATTGCGATCCAGTTGGACAACATGTCCATTGTCTGATACATAAACAAACCGAGAGGGACCAAATCCTACCCCCTCTGTCATGAAGCCATGAGAATCTGGCAGTGGGTGATAGCTTCCAACCACTTTCTAATCGCAACGCATATCCCAGGGAGCTCCAACATGATTGTGGACAAGCTGAGCAGATGCATTCTTTGTCCTCACGAGTGGTTTTTCAATCTGAGTGTGACGGAGGAAATCTTCAGCCGTTGGGGCCAGCCATGCTGTGACCCTTTTGCCTCCCCCTCGAACACAAAATGCAGCTGCTACTTTGCTCTCTTTCCCCTTCATGGGGAGTCACCGAGAGACGATTTGACTCACAACTGGCCCGCGGGTTTCCTTTATGCTTATACTCCGATACCTCTGATCCCTCTTTTTCTAAGGAAAGCTATCCGGTTGAGAAGCAAAGTGATCCTCATTGCCCCATTCTGGCCTCGTCAAGTGTGGTTTCCCTTCCTCCGACCTCACCTGTTACAACCTCCTTGGATCCTGGACACTCATCAGGACCTTATATCTCACCCACAATAGCTGACTCCACCAAATCTTTCCACTCTCAAGCTAACAGCTTGGCTTCTCCACTTTTTTTAGTTGGCAGGCAGGAAATCCTCTCCTCATCTGTCCATGATATTGTCCTGGCCTCCCACAAACCATCCACCAGAAAACCTTACAGGGACAAATGAAAAAGAGTATCTATCTGGTCACATGATCAGATGCTAAATCCGTTTTCAACTCCCATAGCTACTATTCTTCATTTCCTTTCTGAGTTGTTTGACAATGGTGCATCAGCTTCCACCATTCGCATCCATTTAGCAGCTATTTCTAACTTCCATAATGGTTCAGATGAAGTTCCGCTTATTTCCTCCCGACTTTGCAAGATCTTCCCCAAGGGAATTTTCCATAGCAGACCTCCTATCAGGCAACCGGTGGAGGCATGGAATCTTTCCCGGGTTCTCCAGTCTCTCTCTCTACTCCCTTTTGAACCTGCTGCGGCATGTGATGAAAAATTCCTGTCATGGAAATCCGTGTTTTTGGTGACAGTCACTTCAGCCAGATGAATATCTGAGTTGCAAGCCTTATACATTGAGTCCCTATCTGATCTTCCAACCCCCTTTTGAACCTGCTGCGGCATGTGATCAAAAATTCCTGTCATGGAAATCCTTGTTTTTGGTGGCAGTCACTTCAGCCAGATGAATATCTGAGTTGCAAGCCTTATGCTTTGAGTCCTGTTCTGATCTTCCATAAGGACAGAGTATCACTTCGTACTAATCCATCTTTTTTCCCCAAGGTGGTTTCCGACTTTTCTGTTAACCAGTCCATTGAGCTCCCTGTATTCTTTCCAAATTATTCAAACGTGGGAGAATACTGCCTGCATTCATTGGATGTTCATAGACAACTGTGTTTCTACCTGGACAGAACTAAGTCCTTTCGCAAGTCGGACCAACTTTTCATGTCCTTTTCTGGTCCTAGAATGGGGTGTGCAGTATCTAAAGTTACTTTGTCAAAATGGCTCAGGGATTGCATTACCTTCTCATATTCGCTTACGAATGAATCTAAGCCTGCTCAAATCACAGCTCACTCAACTAGGGCTATTACAGCATTTGTTGCCTTCCACTCTAAGAGCCTGCATGGATGACATCTGTGCAGCAGCCATTTGGGCTAAACCCCATACCTTCATCAAGCATTACAAATTGGATCTGATCTCCAGGGGAAGAGCAGCCTTTGGCTCAGTGGTTCTCAGGAATGTTCTTCTATAAGGGCCACCCAGGTACTCCAAGTAGCTTGGGATTCTGTGCCATCATTGATGAATAGGAAGAAGATTAACAACTTCAGATAAAGAAGTTATGTCTTACCGTAACGTTCCATCTGAGTTGTTGATCTTCTCCCACTGCCCCCCACCCAAGGCTCCTGGCGGATCTTCTGGGTCTTTGTGGTGTTTCAGGGTTTCTGCGCAGAGATGGCCTCAGACTTTCTGTTCCTTCTATATGTTGCATGCAAACTCGATCTGAGGTAACCGAGTGAAGTGCATTGTGGTAGCAGCTTAGCTCGAGAGTTGTTGGTGCATGCAAACTTGGTATAAGGCCGACTCGGTTTCGAGGGCTCGGAACTGAACCCATCAGTGATGACTGGAAGAAGATCAACAACTCAAATGGAATGTTATGGTAAGACATAACTTCTTTTTTTTTTTTGCTTATATGAGGACATGCCTTGCAACGTCTACAGGCGTATGTTCCTATTCTATCAGGATTGAATCTTCTGATACAACGCTTGGGATGTTCATGGCAAAGTAAATCCTTTAAGTTACTGTTGCGCCTAAACCCAAACTGAGGGACCTCTCCTACTATGTCAGCTATCTTATCATTACTCAAAAGGATAGTCCAGTTCTTCTTCACTATATCACACACGCCATTTATGTTATTGCTGTATCTAAGCATTACACAAGGTCTATTTTTCTTAACTATTATTCTATCATTTTGTGTATCCTCAACATGGCTCCTTGTGGTAAACTATGGTTTCGCTGTTCCTTTCCTATTCATTTTTGTTCGTGTTAAGCTTCTAAATAATTTTTAAAGGAGTATTTTCTGAGTTGATCATTGCTGGAAAAATCAGTTAGTCTATTTTGCGAGATTTGTAGATGACCTGTTTATGCTGTGGAAAGGAAATGGAGAAGATCTGATGTCCTTTAAAAAATATTTAGAAGCCATTACTGACTTTCTTAGATTCAGTGCCCATAGTTCTAGAACAACTTTAGATTTCTTGGGTGTGAGGTTAATAAAGGATGAATATGGATTGATACAAACCACGCTTTTCAGAAAAAAATTGTTGTGAAGTATAATTTACTAATATTTATTAGTATACATCCTAGGGGCACTTTTGATAACATAACCACAGGACAAGGTTATAGAATTTCGTGTTTATGTACTAAGGAAGAGGGATTTCAAACAGTTAGATAATATGAAAGAATATTTGGATAAGCAGGGTTATAAAGATAAGGTTATAGACGCAGGCTTAACGCAAACAAAAATGAATAGGAAGGAGCCATGTGGAGAGCACCTCAAGTAGATCTATTTGCCACCTTTCAAAGCAGACACCTAACCACATTCTGTTCCAGGACTCCTTACAGGTAGAATGAGGGAAGAGATACATTTCCATTGATATGTAGGGCCATTTTCTCAAAATTCAGAGGGACTCTTCAAAGATCTTTGTGGTAATTCCCCTCAGGCCCAAGTAACAATGGTTCTTCACTCACAGAAGACTAGGGGGGCTTGATGCACCCCGTTATCACATTGCTACAACTGACTGCCAGGATGATTCAACTCTGATAGCTTTTAGGAACCTCCTTCATGATGATGTGCAGCAGGCACTAACGGAAGCAAGAAACCTGCTGTTAGGAAATTATATATTGGCAATGGAAAAGATTGTCTGGTTGGTGTGTAGCCAATAACCACAGCCCTAATAGGGATTATGTAAATCTGTTTCTCAAATATTTGTGTGAGTTACATCCTCTAGCCTTATTCCTCCATCCAAATTCATCTTGTGGCTATTTCAGCATGTCAATGACTCCTCTCCATCTTCTTTTTTCTCATTAAACAATTCTTGAAAGGGGTCTTACACAAAATGGCACCTAGAAATAATGTGATTCTGAGGAAATCTCTATGAAGTGGGAAGAAAGCGCTTAACTGTCATTAAAGGTTGTACTCTTCAGTTGCTGTGCTGTACTTTTTTGGTTCTACAATAGTGTGGCTTCTTCCTGGAACCTTAATTTTGTGCTGGAAAAACTAACCTCTCATTTAAACCGCTCACGTGGCAAATATTTTGTTCATTACTTGGAAACCTGTTGATGTTTATGATATTGATCACTGCTGCAGTAGCCTTAGCCACATGGGTTATATCCTGCCAAGGATATAACAGCCGGCCAACTTCTAAAAGCTTCAGGGCACCTTCCACACACCTATACCATCAGGCAGCTCGAGCTGACCTGACTAAAAAGACAGGTTTTGGTGCCAAGCCCTTCAGAGCTTCCCTGGTACCAGAGTGCACTCTTATGTCACTTTCAAGAATTGATGAT